>NC_136310.1:6185905-6195905 GCF_964198595.1 Lampetra fluviatilis
ACACACACACACACGCACGCGCATACTCACTGGGATAATTGCACGCAAAGATTCGCCGTGTAGACTTTTTTTTAACAGACATTTGTGGGCAAGAGCTGTTAGCGAGCGCCTATGAAGGCCGGCACAACACACACAGACACACACAGACACACACAGACACACACAGAGTGGGTGGGTGGCGAGCATAGCGCCCGGCTGCCTTGGCCTCCCCAAGGCTGACGTCATTCACGTGTTCGCACAAAATATGGAGGTACTAATTTGAGGCCGAGTAGACCTTAAGGAAAGCCAGCCTGTGTTCCCCAACTACAAACTGGGCACGGGTTTTTTGCAAGTGGCCAGGAAAGTCGAAGGTCGCCACATTGTCCAAACAAACCTGTGGCCACTGCGATATAAATGATTAACTGCGAGGTCACTGCAACTTTAAACCAAATATTAACGGCAGCAACAACAATATCGGTCACGAAATACCCGCCGAGTTTCAGTTTTCTTATATATTTTTTTTGTCCAGCAGGGTCCCTGCTACGTTGTGATATTTGGGCCAATTCCATTATGAACGAGAGTGGCTTCGTGCGGGTCCTAGGCAAGGACACGCCACAGTCCGTACGATGCACAAGACGTTGGACATGTCCATGCATATGTTTATTTAGAGCACCTCCTCTCAAGATGCCGGGCATAGCCTAACAGAGCGGTGACACCGGATGGAATGACGGAGGTGACAGGGGCGTACGTGCACGTCAGAGGTCGCAACCGGGTACCCGATACCCGTACCCTACCCGATACCCGGCTACCCGTACCCGGCCGGGTACGGGTACCCGTTTGCGACCCTGGTGCGGCCGGGTACGGGTACGGGTAGGCCGTGAGTCACTGGTGAGTAACCGTTTGTCACTCATTTCCCAACGTCTTGTCTCTTCTCACAATTCAAGTTCCTAGAATCAACCCACCCGCGCCTGCAACATGGCTTCATCCCAGAGGTCGCAATCAGGTACCCGATACCCGTAGGGTACGGGTACGGCCGGGTACGGGTACGGGTACCCGTTTGCGACCCTGGTGCGGCTGAGTACGGGTACGGGTAAGGAATCAAAACCCGTTTGCGACCTCTGGTGCACGTTGAACTTCTTTCGCACCATACGTAGCCAACCGCGCCAATCGGAGGCGCGGATTTGAGGGAAGGGGGTTGAGAGCGATAAAGGAGCACTTCGGGGATCACGAAAGGGCATGTGGGGAGGGACGGGGATGAGTTGGAGGGGCGACGGAAGAGGAAGAGAATGGGGGTGATCTTCTTGGTTCTTTCGGTAAAGTCACGTAGAAGGAAAATAATAAAAGAATAAAAATAAAACATTTTTTTAAATTTCCCTTCTACGTGAACTTTACCGAAAGAACCAAGAAGATGAAGCCCTGCAGTCACGAAAGCTTTAAATCGAAAAAGAATGGGGGTGGAGAAGAGGTTGAGGATGATGAGGAGGAGGTGGTGGTGGTGGCGGGGGGAGGGACTGCTTCAGACTGACAGCGGAGTCGCAGCGTGAGGATTGGAACGCGTCCGAGACGGATCCGCTACCGAGGAGATGGAGCGATGAAGTCAGATCGTGCGGCGCAGGTGCTGGGTGGATTACGAGATCGCCAGATCGGTTTGGGGGGATTGAAGCCTCCACTGCAGCAGTGGATTGATGGTGGCTGACAGTTGTGCATAACGCAGCGCTGTGCGCTTTTGTTCCGCGCGTGTGCGCAGAAGGGTAAAGGTGCAGCCGTGCAATTCCCTTGCTCGCTCCACTGCTAGAGGAAAGGCTTCCACCAGAGCAGGCGGTTCTTGACATTTACCGCAGCCCTGCACCCATTTGTTTCTCAATAGTGTAAAATGTTGTTGTTGTTGTGATGTGAATAAACACGTAGGGTTTGATGAAACAAAGTCGTTGTGACGTCGTATGCTGTGGCTTTGTTCTCCAACACACCCGTGAGCTGTACTAGTGACGAATTGGCCACGTTCTGTTGACGTGACAAACCTCCTGCGGAGGGAGCTGGTAGGAACGTTGGGTTGCTCGGTCAATGGCCAGGGTCAACGGCGGCGTGGTGTATTCCGCAAATATGCCCGACTGTGAGGGCGGGCACAAAACCGGCGTGAGTAGGTTAAACGTTGAGTTTTATAAGGGCACCACGGGGTGACCAGCCCCTCCCCACCCAGCCCCACCCTCCACACCCAGCCCCACCCAGCCCCTCCCCACCCTCCCCTCCCCACCCAGCCCCACCCTCCCCACCCACCCCTCCCCACCCAGCCCCACCCTCCCCACCCAGCCCCTCCCCACCCTCCCCTCCCCACCCAGCCTCACCCTCCCCACCCAGCCCCTTCCCACCCAGCCCCTCCCCAGCCAGCCCGACCCCTCCCATTTTTGGATGCACGACGGACAGACGGACGCAATAATCCCCTGTGGGCTGGTGGTAACCAGGAGGTTCATACCAGTAACATATACTCTGGTGGTACGTGATGCACTGTCGTTTGGGCTCTCACCTGCTTTTAAGTAACGGCGATTTGTGCCCTAAACAGAAAACACCTCTCACCACACGCGACAATAACGCTGTGTGGCCTTAAGGAAACAGAAAATAGATAAAAGGCGACGTTTCGGGCAATGACCCTTCTCCATAGCGCGTGAATAGAGAGGTCAGAGACGACTTAGCGTGACGTCTCCATGTCTTATTGTCCACTCTGCCTGCCTCTCTTTGTGCTATGAAGGAGGGGTCATTGCCCGAAACGTCGCCTATTTATATATTAATCTTCTTGGTTCTTTCGGTAAAGTCACGTAGAAGGGAAGTAATAAAATAATAAAAATAAAACAATTCAATAATTTACTTCCCTTCTACGTGACTTTACCGAAAGAACCAAGACGATGAATCCCTGCAGTCACGAAAGCTTGAAATCGATATTTATATATTGATATATATTAGTCCCTTTTTGTCGGACAGACAAGTGTTGTCGATTAATATGTTAGTTGTGTGTGGGGGGAGGGGGGGGGGTGAGCAAGTAACAGGCAGTTCCACTGCTGGATTATAATTCTTTCCGCCTGATGACGACCGCTAGTGTTGCGCCCGGAGCGTCGTGAGTGATTTGTTTTGTGTTTTATACCCACGTGACTTTACCGAAAAAGCCACTGAGTAACAACAGGGAGTGCTTGTTCCATAAGCGGGCTTAGCTCACGAGGTCCTGGAGAATGCTGGGTGCATTTCAAGGGGGAGCGAGAGAGAGAGAGACGTCACTGGAACAGAGGAACGACTTAGGCCCTAAAGAAGCCAGAGAGAGAAGAGAGCTCTCTTATACGAGACTTAGCGATGCCCTTTAACATCGTAGGCTTTCGCGACCGAATGTTATTAATTAGAAATGTTTTAAAAAAATGTTGTTGGCGGCTTAGATTTAAGCGATCTGAACCCCACCGCCCCCCAGCCACCCCCCGAAAGAAACCCAAAACCTTTATTAGCGAGGCTGTACCGGGCCAACACATACTTATTTAATTAAACACATCATTATTTGGTGTGAATTCAATCAAAGGGCTTCTTTCACTGGGTGATTACGTGGGGGGGGGGGGGGGGGTGCTGTGTGTGTGTTCCGAGGGCCGACGACACATTTAGAAACTCGCTCCGGTGTTAGAAGGAGAGACAGATTGAGAGAAGAACGCTCCAATCCCGGCCCCCTTGACCATACCTCGCCTGCCTGGGCCCTGCCTCCCCATGCCCCCCACCCCACCCCGCACTACGACAAGTTCGAATCCAGCTCCACGGGGGTTCGTCTTCTTGGTTCTTTCGGTAAAGTCACGTAGAAGGGAAATAATACAATAATAAAAATAAAACATAATAAAATACAATTCTCACGACGTTTCGGCCACAACGCAAGCAGCCGTCCTCAGGTGAAAAACAGGGTCTGTCGGAAAGACAGCGTCTGAATGAACACCGCCAAGCTTGGCAGCGTATATTTAAGCTGGGTTAGAGGAGGAAGGGCGCCTTGACAAATGCATTTGCATATCAACAGAAATGCGATTGGTATTACCTTAGAGTCGCGGCATTTCTTCAGAAAGGTGAGAGACTCGATTAGCTGAGCTTTCTTATTCCGGAGTTTGTTGAAGGATCTCAAAATTTTGTGGAATCCCACCCCGTAACTTGTCGTTTGTTTCGTTTTTGACTTGGGGGGTTTTGTTGTTGTTGTTGTTGCTGCTGCTGCTGCTGTTGTTGTTATTGTTGTCGTCAACACGACGGCGATGCTTCTGATGTATAGATATGTACAAGCTTGACTCTGCTGATAGAGACGCTGCGTGTTCTGTTCGGACTGGGACCAGGAGCTGCTCAATATGCGCGCTCCCACAAGGTCGTGGCGCCTATGGCCGCGTGTCAATATACAACTATTTTATGAATTCTAGATTTGAAGCTTTCGTGACTGCTCTTATTAGAAATGCATAATTAATGCAGTAATTTTAGCTGTGACGGTCCCACCTGATGACGGAGACTTGTGTTGCCTCCGAAACGTCGTGATTTATTATTTTATTTTATTTCCATTATTAACTTTTAATTTTATTTTTTACCTACGTGACTTCACCGAAAATACCTAAGAGTATGTTTTGAACACATCCACGCCTCTATTTAGGGAACGAAACAGGTGGACTTCTCCACAAATCTGTCTGTCGCCTGATGAACCTGGTTGTAATTACTGGCGAAACGTCGTGCTCGAATTGCGCCATCCCCAACTATGAGGATCCTATAACCTTTGACCTAGGTCAGATAAAAAAAACTGTTCAACATTTAGAACGCGCTGATCGTACTGCGCTTGACATTTTTTTCTCGAGACTTTCTTCCCGTTCCTCAATTGTATTCAACAATTCCAAACTTCAGTTCTGGAATTACTTACGTAAAATTTAAATCAACGTGGATAACATGTGACGATTGGACACAATGGAGTCTTTGTGTCGGGGGGGCGGGGGGGCGGGGGGGGGGGGGCGGGGGGGGGAGGGCATTTAAACCGCTTACATTTTAGAGGCATTTTCTTTTTCACGAGCAAACGTGAAATATCTGAAATATTTCGTGAATTATGAAAGCACTCTCACTCTCTGCAGCATGAGGCTAGCACATTGCATGGCAGTGTCGGTTACGGCTGGCGGTGGCAGAGGCTGGTTGGGTGGGGATAAGGGGGGGGGGGGTGTTGTGCATTCGTTTCAGATGTGGGGCGAGAGTCACGGTGTCGTACATTGACAGCCGTGAGTTGGCAACAGATGTAGATAACAAAGACAAAGATCCCCCCGTGTAGCCTCGACAGACCGTTGGGACAAGTGCTATCAGCGAGCAGCACCTGAGGGGGTTGGGTGGCCAGCACCACGCCCGACCAACCGCCTTTGTCTCCTTAGTGGCGATATTTAGCCACCGCACCAGGTATTCCTTTGAGGCTGAGTCGACCTAGGGGAGGCCCAGCAGCAGTTCAAATATTCGCCACTGTTATTGAATGTAGAAGTAGATAGCACACGAGTTCAGACAATATTTGACGGACACACTGACCGTGCAATAATAGTCGTAGCGAGTTATTTTTAGGCAATAATTGAAGTTTGTTTGAATAAATGTGATTCTCGGATCGTTTCCTTTTGCCGGAGGGAATTTAGTTTGGCAGTCGGGGCGTGGTGGGTCGCTCCGCGTGTTATTCCCCACGGAGGTAATCCTCGAATTTGGCCAATTTTGGAACATGACGGCGGCACATGTGATCTCACTTAATATGTAGAGAGCGCCTTACGTTTAGTTTAAAAGCGGTAACCACAACAGAGTGAAATTTCGATTTAAAGCTTTCGTGACTGCAGGGATTCATCTTCTTGGTTCTTTCGGTAAAGTCGCGTAGAAGGGAAACAATAAAGTAATAAAAATTAAACATAATAAAATAATTCTCACGACGTTTCGGCCACAATGCAAGCAGCCGTCCTCAGGTGAAGACCAGGTCTGTCGGGGAGACATTCAGACGCTGTCTCCCCGACAGACCTGGTCTTCACCTGAGGACGGCTGCTTGCATTGTGGCCTAAACGTCGTGAGAATTATTTTATTATGTTTTATTTTTATTATTTTATTATTTCCCTTCTACGTGACTTTACCGAAAAAACCAAGAAGACACAACAGAGTGATTTAGATGACAAGGGCAGTGCAAGGGCCGTTGAATGAGTGACCTAACAGAGCTCGGTGGCAGATGACGGGGAGCTCTGCATGCTGATATGAGCTACACGTCAGAGGCCGTCGGACTGCGAGAAGGGCTGCGTGCAGAACGAGAGAGAGCGAGAGAGTGAGTGAGAGAGTGAGCGAGAGAGAGAGCGGGAGAGTGAGCGAGAGAGTGACCGAGAGAGTGAGCGAGAGAGTGAGCCAGAGAGTGACCGAGGGAGTGAGCGAGAGAGTGACCGAGAGAGTGAGCGAGAGAGTGACCGAGAGAGTGACCGAGAGAGTGAGCGAGAGAGTGACCGAGAGAGTGAGCGAGAGAGTGAGCGGGAGAGTGAGCGAGAGAGTGACCGAGAGAGTGACCGAGAGAGTGAGCGAGAGAGTGAGCGAGAGGTGGGGGTTTACATAAAGCAAAGTTATTAAAAAAAAAATTACAAAATGATGAACGAAGCAAAGTGCCGAATACACCGAGCATCTTCTTGTTTCCACTGATCGTAAAAAATAAAATAACAGAGGGCACGTGGGGGAAGGGAGGGGGGGTCTCACGAAAGGGCTATAGGGGAGGGACGGCAAGGAGTGGAGGGGCGAAAGGAGGGAAGAGGAAGGGAATTTGGCGATGGAGAAGAGACTTTAAGAGAGGAACGGAAAGAGCTTAAGGAGGTGGGGGGGGGCTCGTGGCTTGCTCTTGCGAATTACGTCACGGGAGTCCTTTAGAAGTCCACTGTGACGCAGACGGTGCGTATCATTGCACTGGTAAACACACTTTTTCTGGCATAAGGTATTCCAACGGTTTTAAGGTCATTTTGGGGTGCTGATTCCAAATCTGGCATCAGTTTTTGTCTATCACATCGGGTTTTTGAGATATCAAATATTGCATTTTCAATAAAAACTGCAGAAGTAAAATATTAAATAAATGTGGATATCTACATAAAATGATATTATAAACACACTGTCCTAAAAATGCAGCACCATATTTTAACACTAAAGCAGTCACTGACTCGCAACAACTTGCAATCATTAATTTCGCGTAAAATCAATGAAAATGTGGTATGCCGATAGCATAAAAATGAGACGTGATAGAGAAAATCTGAGATCAGATTTGGAACCAGCACCCTGAAATTAGTCTAAAACAGCTGCAAAAGTCTAGGCCAGAAAAATTGTTACTTTTTTGTTGACCAGTGTTATTTGTGTTGATTACGGCCGAAGTATTAACCAGGGCGGCCGCTGGAAGAAAACTCGAACCGCTCAACGCGCCACTCGCTGTGCCCCGTCGCCGCATATTGAGTAGCAAACACGGGACAGATATTCAGCACTCAGACGCTTAGGTAACTCACACTGATCGGCAAAACACAGCGGCAGACGACAAAACACGTTTACACTCAGACACACACAAGAACTGTGTACACACATACAAACACACACACACACGTATAAAGTATACACGGGATATACCGGACACTCATTGGCACACTGAGAGAAGACACGTGGTTACTCACACGCGTGTTTAAAACAAACTCGAGTCGAGACTCAATCGATATACAACACTGACACGCTTGTCACACACAGAAGGCGCGTGCTTGCACACAGAGTGATAAACGCACGCACGCACGCACAGACATCCCCCTTATCTACTGACAAAGACCCCCCCCCCCATTCAGTGTGAAACATACTACTCTTTGGTTCTTTCGGTAAAGTCACGTATAAAGATAAAATTATAAATTAAATACTAGCATACGACGTTTCAATTGCAACACAAGCAATCATCATCAGGTATACATGAAATAGAAACACAAATCTAGTATACTTAGAAATGTAATGTAATGCAACAGAGAGTCGGATAACATAACAGTCAACACCCTGCCTGGTTGATTACGTTCTTCCTGAGAATGCTAATTTTGAGAGAGAGATAAAACACAGAACCAGAGACATATAGACAGACATATAAGCGGACAGATATCACAGAGATACATAGAGAGAGAACAAGCATACGTGACTTTAACGCAAGAACCAAAAAGTAATTCCTGCAGTCACGAAAGCTCCAAATTAAGTGTGAAACAGCCTGGGGAGATGTGTCGTTGGCGAGCGACGACGATTGACCGGCAACTCACCCACGTGGCTGGTGTTGGTGGACAATCTGCAGCCATCCACCCACCCACGATCCTGCGATGATGTAACGATCCATCCAGCACCCTGCACGCGAGCGAAATGATCGCTCCATCTCCTCGATGGACATCCCCGCCCTCCCCCAACCTCTCTCTCTGATGCGTTCCATCCCTTGGCTGCCACTGCCATGATTATCCTTGACCATCCCGTGATCGTCCCCATCTAGCCGTGACGTGTCCTGCCCAAACTCAGCGTATTGTTTTTGTTAACGACTGTACCGTATGAGGGTTGATAATACTGGTCAACACACTTTTTCTGGCATAAGGTATTCGAACGGTTTTAAGGTAATTCTGGGGTGCTGATTCCAAATCTGGCATCAGTTTTTGTCTATCACATCAGGTTTTTTAAATATCAAATATTGTATTTTCAATAAAAACTGCAGAAGAAAAATATTAAATAAATGTTGATATCTACATAAAATTATATTATAAACACACTATCCTATAAATACAGCACAATATTTTAACACTAAAGCAGTCACTGACTCGCAACAACTTGCAGTCATAAGTGACAGAGTTAATTTCGGGTAAAATCAATGAAAATGGGGTATGCCGATAGCATAAAATGAGTTGTGCGCCTTTTGGCGTCATCTGGTCCAACACCATGTGAGACTAGGCTCTAAGAAAAGCTGTCTCGGGTGTGGACCAATCAACTTCAAGGACAGTGCATACATTATCAGAGTTATGTTTTTTGTTTGCATTATGACTGCAGGTACTGTGGTCTATGCAAACATGACTCCTCGTAAAAAAAAGTGTCAGTTTTGTTGCCAGATAAAAGGCTAAAAAAACAATTATCATATGTTTTACTGGCAAATGAGGTTCCAATGGCGTATGAGGATTGTTTCATGAGTCGGGCGTTATATTCTCGAAAGCCATTGCCGCTTTGAGAGGGCCTGCTGCCATTGGCTGCTGGCGGGCTTGTCTGATGCCGTGCCGGAGAGGGTGGGGTGGGGTGGGGGGTAGAGGTGGGGGTTGGATCGGCCACTGAACGGCACGGAGGAGAGGCCGGGGTTCGTTTGTAGCTTGCGAACGATTCCTTATCATGCTCCCCCTCCAAAAAAAAAACACTGCAGCGCTACACCTGGGGGTTGGGGGGGTGGTGGTAGATCTTGCTGCGGTACTAAACGGAATGTTCGAAAACACGGCGAGTGGCCCCCATTCGTAACAAACGATGAATTAGGGACATTGTTGAAGGCGGAGCGAATTAAATAAAGTGTAACGCGAGAAGGGTAGGGAGGGAAGGGGGCAAAGGTTGACTCGACAATGCAGCGCGCGGACACAACACACAACGGCGGAGGAGATAAACCAGACAGAATCCGATAAGATACAGAGATTATCATTGTCCGATACCATCACAGACAAGGGCCGCTCTTGTCACGTACACGTGTCTGTGTTAACGCGTGTGTGTGTGTGTCAGTGTGTGTGTGTGTCAGTGTGTGTGTGTCAGTGTGTGTGTGTCAGTGTGTGTGTGTCAGTGTGCGTGTGTGTCAGTGTGTGTGTCAGTGTGCGTGTGTGTCAGTGTGTGTGTGTGCGTGTGTGTCAGTGTGTGTCAGTGTGTGTGTGTCAGTGTGTGTGTCAGTGTGTGTGCGTGTGTGTCAGTGTGTGTGTCAGTGTGTGTGTGTGTCAGTGTGTGTGTGTCAGTGTGTGTGCGTGTGTGTCAGTGTGTGTGCGTGTGTGTCAGTGTG
>NC_136310.1:6198405-6276913 GCF_964198595.1 Lampetra fluviatilis
TAGGTAGGTGGGTGGTAGGTGGGTGGGTGGTGGGTAGTAGGTGGGTGGTAGGTGGGAGGGTGGTAGGTAGGTGGGTGGTAGGTGGGTGGGTGGTAGGTGGGTGGTAGGTGGGTGGTAGGTCGGTGTGTGGTAGGTAGGTGGGTGGTAGGTGGATGGGTGGTGGGTGGTAGGTGGGTAGTAGGTAGGTGGGTGGTAGGTGGGTGGGTGGTGGGTGGTAGGTAGGTGGGTGGGTGGTGGGTAGTAGGTAGGTGAGTGGTAGGTGGGTGGGTGGTGGGTGGTAGGTAGGTGGGTGGGTGGTGGGTAGTAGGTAGGTGAGTGGTAGGTGGGTGGGTGGTGGGTGGTAGGTAGGTGGATGGTAGGTGGGTGGTAGGTGGGTGGTAGGTAGGTGGGTGGTAGGTAGGTGGGTGGTAGGTAGGTGGTAGGTGGGTGGGTGGTGGGTGGTAGGTGGGTGGTAGGTAGGTGGGTGGTGGGTGGTAGGTAGGTGGGTGGTGGGTGGTAGGTGGGTGGTAGGTAGGTGGGTGGTAGGTAGGTGGGTGGTGGGTGGTAGGTGGGTGGGTGGTGGGTGGTAGGTGGGTGGTAGGTAGGTGGGTGGTGGGTGGTAGGTAGGTGGTAGGTGGGTGGTAGGTAGGTAGGTGGGTGGTAGGTGGCTGAGGAGCACAGAGGTGACACACACAGAAAGACAATCACGCTGAGCTACTTAGACACGTGCTGGGACAACGTCTCTAAGCCTCGGGGAGACATCGCGAGGCGGAGAAGGGAGGTGACAGGGAGCTGCTGTGAGCTACTGGGGGTACTGGGGGTGGTGGTGTCAGACCAGAAGGGAGCCGCGTGGGAGTAGAGGGCGCGCTCGAGGCTGCTGCTGCTACTGAGACAGACACAGCGAGAGACACACGGGGAGAGAGAGAGAGAGGAGGAGGGCACACGGGCGGGAGTAAGGGGAAGGGGGGGTGGGTGTGAGTCAACTTAGACAACAATCCGACAGAGGAGCGAGACGAGAAGAGAGAGGAGGAAGGCGGAGGGACAGGAGGAGAGAAGAGAGAGATACAAAGCAGGGCGGGCAGCGAGAGGATGGCGACGTGCCGGGGCAGCTTTGCCCTGCTGGTCCTTCTCGTGCTGCTCGCCCTGGAGACGTGTCGCTGTTTGCTACGCGCTCTCCTGTCGCCGCTGTGGAGCGCGACTCCGGCCCGCGACCTCTCGGGGGACGTGGTGCTCATCACGGGAGGAGGAAGAGGCATTGGTCGGCAGCTGGCGTTGGAGTTTGCGCGTCAAGGAGTCAGCAAGGTGCGTTTCACGTCATGATCATCATCATCGCCATCAACATCAACATCGCCATCGTCATCATCATCACCATTATCATCATCATTACCATCATCACCATCGCCATCATCACCATCGCCATCATCACCATCATCGTCATCTCCATCATCACCATCATCATCATCACCATCGCCATCATCATCACCATCATCATTATCATCATCATCATCACCACCACCATCATCATCACCATCATCATCATCATTACCATCATCACCATCATCATCGCCATCATCACCATCATCATCACCACCATCATCACCATCATCATCACCATCGCCATCATCACCATCATCACCATCACCATCATCACCATCATCATCACCATCGCCATCATCACCATCATCACCATCACCATCATCACCATCATCATCACCATCATCACCACCATCATCATCACCATCGCCATCATCACCCTCATCATCATCACCATCATCATCACCATCATCACCATCATCACCACCATCATCATCACCATCATCATCATCACCATCATCACCACCATCGCCATCATCATCATCACCACCAACACCATCGTCATCATCATCACCATCATCACCATCACCATCATCGCCAACATCAGCAGCATCACCATCATCATCCGCAGCAGCGGCATGATTATCAGCATGTCCCAGTAGCCCGTCTCCCCTCCTCCTCCCTCCTTCCCTTCCTCATCCTCATCATCATCCCCTTCCCTCTCCGTCCCGTCTCTTGTAATTGGTAGCACGCATAAGGTGGCGTGCTCGGGCCAGTGTTGACAACTTGTTTTGGAGAAGTGTTGGTGGATGGTGATGATGGTGATGATGGTGTTGGTGGTGGTGGTGATGGTGGTGATGATGGTGAATATGGTGATGGTGATGATGGTAATGATGGTGATGATGATGGTGATGATGGTGATGATGGTGGTGATGATGATGATGGTGATGATGATGGTGATGATGGTGGTGATGGTGAATATGGTGATGGTGATGATGGTAATGATGGTGATGATGGTGGTGATGATGATGGTGATGGTGTTGGTGGTGATGGTGGTGATGGTGGTGATGATGATGACGAAGGTGATGATGGTGATGATGGTGGTGATGATGATGGTGATGATGATGATGGTGGTGATGATGGTGATGATGATGGTGATGATGGTGATAATGGTCAGATGGTGATGATGTTGTTGGTGGTGGGGAGAGAGAAAACTTCGTTGGGGGAATGCTTCGATCGGTGGAACCCGTCTGCTGTGAAGTCGGAACAAGTCACCGAGTGGAGGGATTCATTGGCGAGTGTTCACAGCAGGGCCCTTGCAAGTCGTCTGGCAAGCTCGGAGGAGGAAGAGTAGACCAAACTACCTTCGGCATTAGGGGGGGGCTCTCTCCAGAGCCGCCTCTTCGTAGCCTGGAGCACCCTTCCGACAGCAGGGCGTGAGCAAGGGAATTGCAGGACTGCGCCTGTAGATGAGCTTGTGTGTAATTCGAGTGATATCGCTCGCACTGACCAGGGGGGTGAAGTATGGTCAACTCCCCCCCCCCGCACCCCCCCATCTTACCCATGACTGACATGGCGTGGGGAAGCCCTAAACAATTGCTGGATGTGATAATGGGCTGGAATTTATCTTTTTTTAAATCTTAAAACTCCAACGTTGAGGAAGAGGAGGCCGAATACTTTCCTTTCTGTCAGAGACTCTCTCTAGAGCAACCTCTAAAGCAGCAGTGGCTTCTTCTGGCAGCAGCGGCGTGGGCAGGGAATTGCAGGGTTGCGCCTTTAGCCTTATTCTACCCCTCAAACAGCACCTCGGTCTACCTCATGTCACCCACTATGCTCGTTATAGCATGCGTCTCCAGAGATGTTGACTACCTCGCCTGGTATACAGGAGGTCCTGGGTTCGATCCCGACCCTGACGATGCCTGCTGTATATTTGGAGTTTGCGTGTCTCTCTCTCTCTCATCATCATCACGGTGGCTAAGAGATGTTAACTATCTCGCCTGGGCTACAGGAGGAGGTCATGGCTTCGATCCCGACCCTGACGATGCCTGCTGTAGATTTGGAGTTTGCGTGTCTCTCTCTCATCATCATCATCACGGTGGCTAGGAGATGTTAACTACCTCGCCTGGTGTACAGGAGGTCCTGGATTCGATCCCGACCCTGGCGCCTGCTGCTGTATATTTGTACTTTGCGTGTCTCTCTCTCCTCGTGGTCGTGTGGATTTTCTCGGGGTCCTCCGGGGTTTCCCCTCCACATTTATCACCAACATCACCACGCGTTTCGACCATTTGGCTGCTATACGTTTCCACATGACGATAAGCCACTATCATTTACGGCCAGGTAGCTTCTGAAAAAAGAGCTTCATAGTTCAGTGGGCATTACTTGGTAAAATTCAAATAAGTTTAGTTTTAGTTTAGAAGAGAATTATCGTCACCCATGTTCAGCGCACAGCTGGAGTAATGCCTGCAAGGCGCGTGCTTCTCCAGTTTCCTCCCCACGCGTATGATAGGAACTATTTAGCTCACATTTTGTCTCATTTTACAAGGTAAGACCCACTGAGCTATGTAGCTCTTCTTTTTTGTCAGAAGAAACCATGACGTGGAAATGTAGAGCAAGCGAAACACTCCAAACGCGTAATGTTGGTGATTCTAAATGTGGAGGGGAAAACCGGAGGACCCGGAGAAAAATCCACGCTAACACCCAAACTTCAATAATACAGCAGGTGTCAGGGTCGGGATCGAACCCATGCCTCCTGCATACCAGGCGAAGTTGTTAACATCCCCTAGCCACCCTGTCGGACCTTAATAAACACGGCACTCATCATTCATTGGCTGAAAACATCTCAGAATAAAAACACAACGTTAGCAGGACCCTCCTGAAAACGACTAAGTGTGGCTTTCCTGGATAGATAAGTAAATTATTAAAGTATACCCACTTCGCCTCTTGGAGGAAGAAATAAAAACCACAAACTTAAATAAAAAATATAACAAATCTGGTGACAAAAACCTCCGAGTTGGCAACTGTACTGTGCCCCCCATCTCGCCCCCCCCCCACATCTGTCGATTGTAATTCCTATCACGGATCGGCGTGCTCCGCCGCCGTCGTGTTGGGAGAGGAGCCTCGTGATTGGCCGAGAGGCGCGCGCGCGAGGATTCGCTCGAGCCAATGGGGAGCGGGCGCCGCGCGCGCGTGTCCGTTGTACGGATTTAGAGAGGGGGGTCCCTTATTCCATGCTGGATTTCACTGCGATGATGATGGTGGTGGTGATTGAAATTTTAGTAGTTTTAGTAGTTCAATACTGCAGCAGCAGTCGTTAAATAATCCAGCTTCGCGCCTGGGCAGCCGAGCTGCTTTCATCGCTTCGGCAATGCGGAGCAGCTGCGTTCAATCCTTTGCGGATGCCGCTCCGTTGTGGTCAGTTTACAACCGTCGACCCACACCACCATCACCACCACCATCATCATCGTCATCTTCCTTGCAGCAGCGACGTGTCTCTCGTCTAAAGTGCACTCGAGTCCAAGTGTTGCCGCGAAGCCAACACGCGAGGGAGTAATGATGATCAGCGCGCGCGTCTTTTGTGATGCACATCGGGTGCGGCCTAGCGCATTTGTTGTGGAGCCGCGGTGTTTCCTAGCGGCCTGACCGGCCTAAGGGTCCGTTGAGCCCCGGTAGAGCCGACACGCCGCCCCGCCCCCCCAACGTCCGTCACCTTCCGATATAAATACACAAACAGAAAAGGGACAATGTGAGCGGTTGCCGTGCGTTTGCCACATCATAGTGTGCGTGTGTGTATGTATGTACATTTGTCGAGCGTGTGATAGAAAAGTCGTAGCAAAGGTAATGCTATGGTACAGCCTTGTACGGCTAATGTTGGGCGTCACTGTGGGAGATGGAGCGAGAAATTCGGCTCGGTAAGCTCTTGTGTGGACGTAGCATTCATCCAGCAGTGGATTTACATCATGACTACAGTACACGGCGATCCATTTATCGATACCCCTACCTATATCTGATAACCCTCTTAACATATTTGATGTGGTGACTCCATAATATTGGTTTTGATGTGAAAAGGGAAACACAAAATGTATAATCGCCGACGTGCCTGGCAATCTGAGAGCTGCGAGTTCAAATCACTGGGTTCGGAGTTTGACTCAGCCCATCAGCGCTGATTTGGGTGGGTGGGGGCGATAAAGCGAGTAATCAGTACCACGTTGTGGGGAAATCAACAGTCGGGTAACCCTGTGGAGGAACTCGCCCACCCGTCACAGGAATTTCCACCACTGCCTCAGCCGGGCCTCAACACGGGGAGATGAGCTCATTTGACCACGAATTTACTACTCATCGGATTCCTCCAGTATGAATACAACGTCTGACTTATGACTTTACATGAACGCATGAACCCTGTATTGCTTCGTTTAATGGGTACTACTGAAGCAGGCTATGTGCGACAGAAAAACTGGTAATGTTCACAATTCGGCTGAGATGCTGCTGCTGATGATGATGTTATTGCGTTCTTGAGTTTAGCAGTCCTCGCCACTGATTATTGCCACGCACTTTTAATGCTCCTTTAACGCTGAGGGGGTTTACATATCTTTTAACGTTACGTATATATATTCCCTGATTACTATAATTGGTCTGCAGCTTTGTTTTTGCTTACGGACGCAGTACTGAAGGAATATTGATCCTTGAGGCTAATCAAGCAACACACACAGGATTGTGGTGATTAGTGACTTAATTGGTGGTAAATGTTTGTCTCCCGAGTTTCGCAAATAGAGCTTAGTTAAGTTGTGTAATGATTTTTGATTAAATGTTTCGGTAAGATAGGCGAAAGTGGTTGCAACAGCCATGAGTTTTAATGATTTAATATTCTTACAAGTGTTATTTATGAAATGTTTGGGAAGTTAAGCGAGAAAGGTTATGTTAAGGCGTGGTTTTGATTAATTAAGTTGTGTAATTGTAAATATTTCAGAAGTGTTTTGGAACTGGCTCAGACATGACACACTACCTATTGTTAACCGTGGCCGGGAATTGAACTTAAGTTCCACGGGTTCACCAGGAGGTCTTAAGGCTATTCTTCTGCCTGAATATGGTATTGGTGATTGTCAGGTTATGCTCCGAGCAGGTTGTAAGAAGAAGGTGACCATTGGAGTTTGACTTTACAACTCCCCTCTTTACCAATGACACCGTTCAACATGTGATGGTCTCTCCCGACTCAAGCGTTGAGAGTCCCCGAGGAGAATCATCTTGTCAGTTGTTGGTGTACTCTGAAGGATTTGGTTGAGTTGGCTGTAGTAGGTCTCCTTGGTGTCTTCATCAGAGTCCAGTGTTGGTGCATAGGTGCTGATGATTGTTGCATGTTGGTCTTTGTGGGGTAGGGTCATAAAACGCGCATTGATACCAATTGGGAGCCCACTTAAGCTGTTGATGAGCATGTCGTCTATTGCAAACCCTATGCCATGCAGGCGTCGTTCATGCGCTGGTTTACCCTTCCAAAAGGAGTCGTAGCCTCCACTTAGCTGAGGGCGGCAATGTGGATATCAATTCGTCTCAGCTCGCCACAATTGCCGATCGGCGTTCTGGACGTTGCGAGTTTGCGTGGTCTGTTAGGGTCCCGACATTCCACGAACCAATGTTTAGGTTGTTTTTGTTTCGACCGCAATTATTGATGCTCCCTCTCTGCTCGCGGTAAGCCAGGCAGGATGTTGCTAGGCAGGCTATGTTTAGGGCACCTTTTCTAGCCCCCTCCCTATATGTGGGGTGAGCAGAGTGGATCATCGTGGGCTGCTCAGTCACAGCTACAGCTGCCGGGATGCACTCCCGCCTAATCCGAGTGCACGACGACCTTCTAATAGCTTCCGCCTTGGTGCTGGGTTGTGACTAGGAGTTACTCGCTTCATAGGCCTGCCCCGAGAGTCTCCACTTGCCAATCGCCCAAGGGCTTTGGATATGTCGTGTGGTGGTGCCATGGCACAGTTTCCTTGGAGGGTGCCCAGTGCGTGAATTAATGTACGTGCAGTGTCTGTTGCACACCAGCTACCGCAACGGGGCTTAAACAGGGACCAAGCCTCGGTCCGACGGCGTGGCAGAAAACCAAGACGATTGGAAGGCTCGTCCTGAAGCACCAGATATCCAGTGGCTCTAGATTTGAAGCTTTCGTGACTGCAAGGATTCATATTCTTAGGTTTTTTCGGTAAAGTCACGTAGGACGGCTGCTTGCGTTGTGGCCGAAACGTCGTGAGAATTATTTTATTATGTTTTATTATTTTATTATTTCCATTCTACGTGACTTTACCGAAAGAACCAAGAAGAGAAAAAAAAACATCTTAACGAAAAAAAGCGAGCTGCCTACAACGATGATGAACACAGCGGAGAAATACAATTGCGGGGAGCGTCGTGGGCACACACCAACAACAACAACAACACAGGAGAAGAATAAAGCCAACCCCCGCGTGGTTCTGGTGGTGGTGGTAGTTGGTGGGGTGGGGTGGCGTGGGCCGCTTGTTTTTAATCTGCCTTTTGGTAGGGATTATGTAGAGCCCTAAATCCCGGGGCGCGACTTGTCACTCGGGCCCGAGGTCTCCGCGGGGTTAACACAACAGCCGTGATTCACGTGGGTGAGGGCGGTAGCAGCAGCGGTGGGGTGGGGTGGTGCCGGTCCTGGGCTATCCCTAGGTCGACTCAGCCTCAACCGAGTAGCTGGCTGGCGGCGCGGTGTGTAAACATCGGATGTGGTGCTGGCCACCTCGCCCCCTCGTGTGCCTTCATATGTGCTAGTTAACAGCATTTGCCCCAACTGTGTTAAGGATATACTTTGTGCGTGGGATGATGGGTGGAGGTGAGTGAGGAGTGGTAGCGGCCGAAGGGTGGGTGCGTGGAGTAGTATGGGGCTGGTGGAGGTGAGGATTGTGGTGGTGGGGGTGGTGTGTAGGTGAGCTTGTAAGGGGCCATCCATTTCGTCGGTACGCACAAATCTGTCAAAACTTGACCCCTCTCCATGTACGCACGCGGACTTTTTACACCCCCCCCCACCCCGAATCCTATAGAACGACCGATATTTAATCCACGCAGAAACGATAAAGGATTAATAATATCAACGTGTTTAAGCAAACACAGTCCACACCGCCGGACTATCTAACTCATTTGAAGGCCAATGTAGACAAATTATTATCGATGTTTCACCCCCCTCCCCCCATTTCCTATGCGTACATTCTCAGTAGACCCCCCCCAATACTCAAACGGTACGCATTTGGGTAAACCACCCCCTCCCCCCTCCATGCGTACGGACTCAATGGATGGCCCCTAAGTGGGGTGGCGTGGAGTTGGGTGCTGCGGGTGTGGGTCACTCCGTGGCTCGTGCGATGCAGGTTTTGTGGATGGCGTGGTGGGTTGATGTCGTGCGGCTGCTGGGCTTGGGGTGGTGATGGCAGTGGGCGAGGATGGAATGTCTGATTGTACGTGTCGGGTGTTGTGTGGGGTGAGTTCGGTGAGGTGGGGAGTGTTGCAAAGGTGTGTGTGCGGGGAGCGGTGGGGTAGCGGTTAGCGCGCTGCGCAACTAAACCTGTGACCCGAGCTCAATTCCAACTCACGCGACGGTGCTGGGCCTCCCCTAGGTCGACTCGGCCTCAGAATGAGTACCTTGTGCGGTGTGTAAACATCTCCACTAGGGAAACAAAGGCGGTCGGGAGTGGTGTTGTCCACACACTCCCTCGTGTGCCGTGCCAGCCTTCATAGGTGCTCGCTAACAGCACTTGCCCTAACAGTCTAGTTAAGGCTATGCGGGGGATCTTTGTATCGTAGTTAGTAGGGGAGGTATGGGTGTGAGTGATGCGAGGTAAAGGTGTACTGGTGTAGTCGTGGTGTGGGTAGGAGACAGGAAGGAGGTACGAGCGTGAGTGATTTTCTATAGCGAAGGTGGAGGTGGCTCACGTTGCAAAGCTGTGGGCAGTTTGTAGGTAGTTGGGATGTGTGAGTGGTATATGGGTGAAGGTGTGGGTTCGTTGTGCGCTACGCATGTGCTCGGATAGCTGGCGGGGTAGGCTGCTTGTTGGGGGAGTGGGGAGTGGCTCTGTTGTGTGGTGGGTAGGGTTCTGGGGTCATCCATAGGACGTGCTGTCACGTGAAAGATGTTTAATTTTTTTATTTTTTTCACATTTTGCTTTTCCCACTACGTTCTATCATCATCTCGCCCGTCATTTTTTGAGCACTGCAATCAACGAGTAGCACTTGTACAACAACATGCAGACCTCTTCAACTATCTAGAGAGACTGCTCTCTCTCTCCCTTCAGCCCATTCGGATAAACTACGGTCCAGGCTGTGTGTGTGTGCCTGTTTGCTGAATAAACACCCAGTGCTGGAGATGGTAAACTCTCTACAAAGTTAAGTGTATATTTTTTTGTGTGCAAGTGGTGGCGACCAGGCTTGAATGAATGGATTGCCTTGTGGTGAGTTTAACTCATATGGTTGATGATTAGATCCTGGTTTATTGCTGCCTGATAAGTTCATTGTGAGAAAAAAAAATCCCTCCGGTGGCCTCAAGTAACATCTGAAATTCGGCACCGTTCCGCGGTTTTGCTGCGTTTTCGGGGGTTGTTACCGTACCTTGTTCGGCTTAATATTCGACTTTTTGCCTCCACAAACTGGAGCTTCCAAACGTATTGTGGAGGAAGCTCCCAGCACGTGGAGCAAAACTTTTTTTTATTTTACCAGGTAAGGCCCACTGAGCTATGTAGCTCTTTTTCAAAAGCGACCTGGCTGTCAGCAACGATAGCTGAACGAAGTGGCTTATCACGTGGAAATGTTACTTTGAATACTCTGAACGCATGTTGATTCGAAATGTGGAGGGGGAAATCCAGGGGACCTGGAGAAAAGTCCACGCGATCACAGGGAGAAAACGCAAACTCCAAATATACAGGCGGTGGCATCAGGGTTGGTATCGAACCCATGACTACCGGTCGAGGTAGTTAACGTCTCGCTATCCTGGCGCCCCCAAAAAAACGTCGGGAAGGTTTGCCAAACAACACGTGGTGCGACTCAAAATACACATTGGAGCGGTTGGAAATGCATCTGTGGACACAAAGGAGCCTCACCTGGTTAAACAAAGGACATCTGTAAATCGGTGAACCCAAAACAAGTTTTTGCAGTACGTTTTATTAAGTCAATGTGATAATCTCACCAGATTTAAACATTAAAAATGTTAAACAAGTTCTCCTGCATGAGGCATTTCTCCTGCTACTCTTAGTTAACTGGGTTGTTTGTCTCAGTGCGACTCTGTGAGAATTGGACTTTTCCATTCAACGTCTTAAGATTCCTAAATGTGTATGTGACCGTAAAACCACATACAGCCGGGATTTCGCATTTAGCTGAACCAGGTCATCTCAATAATTAAATAAATCCGCGCAGTCTTAGCGCCCCCCTAGAGAACGTGACCCCCCCCCACCCTTGCCTTCCACGTGTTGTGAGCTGCCTTACAACCCCGTGATAGTAATATGGTTAGAATTTCAAACTCGTGTTTTTTTTTCTTCCTCCCTCCCTATAACTCCTCTGTAGCATTTCTTTGTGCGGAGTGTGTCTTGCTGTATTTAGCGCATTGTCAGAATGTCTGTTCAGCGTAGAAGATAAGGCCAAAATACCCGATTGGTGTTCCTCTAGAGCTCTGTCTGGAATGTGAGGGCCCTTCAGATAAAATAAAAAGCAGCCGCGTCATTAACACGGAAGGGTGCAGGATAATAAAGATTGGGTCACTCGTTACCAAGTTGAACACCATTCGATGGGTCGATCTGCTTGCCGGTTCTTCATCGTTGTTGAGGAGCTCACACACGTGCACACGCCTCCCGCTCCCCCCGTGCTGTCCCTCCTGCGTTCTTACCGAGTGAAAGCTGAGTGCCTTAGACTGTAACGTGTCCTATGCAGTGTTAACCCTGCGAGTCCCGCGATGTTATCCCGAACGTGCTCTCGGTGTCGCGTTAAGAAGATGGCAGGATCCACTCGGAACTCTCGCAGAGAGGAGGGCATCCATTCGTGTTTAGAGAACGATCCGCGGAAAGCGGATATCACGCAGCTATTGCTGAGATTTCTTCTTCGAGTGGGGAACACTTTCCTACTCGCACAGAAACGTTCGACGCATGACCATCAAACCAATATTTTCATTCTAAGAGCTGGAATTTTGCCAATTTGCTCCCAAAAGCAAATTCATTCATGAGATGTTTTTGTGGAGTCGTTCGTGATCAGACGTGATAAACTTGCGGCACTCACTGATTTAATCACAGGTGGCGGCCTGGAATTCTACCCAAAATTCTTAGCAGTGCCAGTTTACCTTCCTGATCTTTTATCCACTTCAGCGTATGATAATGTTAAGGAATTAATAAATCGAGCAATTCGTTTAATCTGTGGCTACACACGACGGGAAAGGGAAGTAGAGTCAAGAATATAATGTGTGGGGAAGGGAAAGGGAAAGGTGCGAGAGAGAGTAAAAAAAATGACAAATAAGAGGAAAACGAAAAATAAATAGAAAAACAGGAAAAAAGGGTCAAAAAAGCTGTAAGTAGGAAGATCGAGGCTACAATATGGGGCTCTGCACGTAGCAGAGTCTGTTTTCACAGGGGGCGGCGGCTGGGAGAGGGGAGTAGCTCAGAACGTGGTTGGCCAGACGGAAGTCACGTGACTTATGGAGGCTTTAGCTCATTAAGATTGAAAGATGACTTGCTTACCTTTTCTCTGTTTTGTACTCCTATCGCTTTTGTTGTTGTTGTAATGTTTCCTGTTGTAACTTGCTGACCCGCTCCATACTTGAGATGTGTGAAAAAGAGCTTCATAGCTCATCGGATTCCTCCTGCAGTATAAATAAAGATTCTGAGATTGTGAGGGTGGCCAAGTGGGTGAAAGGGGGGGGGGGGAACCAGTGGGAGTGGGGGGACAGCGCATCCAGGCTTGCCCCGGGCATGCTCGTACATGTTTGGCAGGTCAAATGTAGCCGCTGTAATTCTGCACTTATCTGCAATATATTAAACTTAATTTGTCCGTCTGTGAGCCAGTTTGGCACGGCGCTTGAATAATGTTCTTCGTGCAGAGTCAAGTGACGGTCATTCTGACCAGAAGTTAACAGGAACCCATGGTGTTTGATGAAAAGCAATGTATGAACTAAAGTCTTTGTGACCTCGATGGAAAAAAACATTTCAGAGTTAAAATTCTCTACCCATTCCACTGATTAAAAAACAGATTCATCTTCTTGGTTCTTTCGGTAAAGTCACGTAGAAGGGAAGTAATAAAATAATAAAAATAAAACATAAAATAATTCTCACGACGTTTCGGCCACAACGCAAGCAGCCGTCCTCTTCACCTGAGGACGGCTGCTTGCGTTGTGGCCGAAACATCGTGAGAATAATTTTATGTTTTATTTTTATTATTTTATTACTTCCCTTCTACGTGACTTTACCTCTTCACCTGAGGACGGCTGCTTGCGTTGTGGCCGAAACGTCGTGAGAATTATTTTATTATGTTTTATTTTTATTATTTTATTACTTCCCTTCTACGTGACTTTACCGAAAGAACCAAGAAGACGAATCCCTGCAGTCACGAAAGCTTTAAATCGAAAAAAAAAACAGATTGTAACACGCCAGTTGACGTCGGAGATGCGTTCCTGAGCGGTGTACAAGCGGTAGGCGGTGGAGGCGAAGGCTGAGAGGCGACGGATAACGAGGAAGGACGGACGATGTCCGTCAGCGACGTTAAGTGTGCGGGGGTCGAGGCGACGCAATTCGGGCGGTGGTATTCATGATAATAAAGCGACGACGTTTTTGCGAAACGACTTAAAAGGGGGAGACTAAGTCGGGGTATTACTTGGTTTAGTTAGGAGGGAATAGAACTGTGAATTTATTTTGTTATCGATCGTACGTATGGTAGATTGGGTAAACTTGACAAGGCCGAAAGTGACCGGGTGGTGGAGGCTAAAGCCGAACAGGGGTTTCGGGTTGCTCGTGCAGGGCTTTGTTTCATTTATAGGATTGCAGTATAGGAGAAGGTTCACTCTATACCATTGGAACCTCCTTTGCCAGTAGCAAAATATGATAATTGTTTTTTTTACCCTTTTATCTGGCAACAAAACTGACACCTTTTTATTTTATTTATTCTTTTCATTATACGATTCACTCTGTCAATAGGACGGGCAGCCACCGGCTATTATGGAAGCATTCCTGTTCACGAATGGACTCGCTCAACCACCTCAGGCAAGATGCCGTAGTTTTATCGTGAATGCACACGCACGCCAGAATCACTGTTCAGCCAAAAGCAGTGTTGACACTGCAGTCTGTTCTCCTATAACGCGTGTTTTCATAACGCAAATTGGATATAGTGCGATTGAGTGAACAGGACTACGTCGGCTGCCTCGGCGTAGCATCGCCGCATGAGACGGGATGTTGCTGGATGCTTCTAGACGCTACCCACATGCCTCGGTCTTTGTTCAGCCTGCGTACGCATCTCACGTGTTTGAATGCGGACGGTGCTTTACGCCGTATTATATCATTCATTATAAACGCGGTGTTCTTCAGGAACGCAACTACCACCGCCGTTATAGGAGAAGAGACTGCAATGCCCTTCCTTCATTTGCCCGCGTAAGCCAAGCGTCTCAAGACTATTTGTTGCCAGGAGGGGTCCCGCGACACTGTGATGATGTTTTTTTGACCCGATCGCCACTCGCGAGTGTTTGGCTTCGCGTGGGAGGAAACAGGCTGGTGGCGAGCGGGCGGGAGGGGGGGGGTGACCCTGGGAGCGGAGGTTCAGACATTAACGCGCCACTGATGTTTAGCCATGGCCGGGAACGGAACTCGGGGCCGCAGAGTTCGTGGCTCACTGCGCCAACCGTTGCGCAACACTTGTAAACATCGTCTGAACATTGCTACGCTGGCTGTCACTGGATTCACGCCCATGCCGAATTAGTTTAGGGCTTCCCAAATGTCTGATCACGAGCCCTCCCTGAAACAACAACAACAACATCGTTATCAGCCGCCTTGATTAATCCACTGCTGGATGAAGGTCTCCCCTGACGGGTTGTGGGATGCAGCGCTCCAGCCACAGGCCCCATGCACGCGGACCAAATTCATCGCTCCGTCTCCCCCTCGATGGATGCCCTCGCGGATGCGCTCCCTCCCGCCCTCCCTCGGCTGACGCTCCGTCACAAGTCTTGACCATTGGCCATCATCCCTTGTCCCGATGACGCGTCCTTCCCAAGCCCAACTCCATTTACAGTACTTACTGATGTTATTATAATAAACATTAAACATGTTTCAAAATGAAATCTACTATCCCATCTGTATTATTATGAGCGCTGTGACCGATACCCCCAATTAAGCACTCGTATATTTCTCATACGAAAGAAATGACACTGTTGGGAACGCATCCCCATATATATGATGGTATAACGACCTCTTTTAGCGCTGATTCGATTAGCGCTCACTTCTCCAGGAACGCATCTTGAGCGTTAAGCGGGGTCTGCATCTACTCGTCTTAGCACAGCTTAAATTATTACCGTGTTCTCCAGGTTACAATATGCTCCAGGAAGTAAGATCAAGTGTTAGAATAAAATTTATCTGGTCTAACACACATATACTGGATTATAAGAAGCACATATAATTCAGAACATACGGTCTGCCCATGTGTGGTCTTCCCTGTTGGGCTGCTGCTTGTTGAGAATTTGGTGTCTCAAGATAGCTCTCGCCACACACTACTGTGGGCATCTTCAGGAGTTGAATTGAGCCCTCTGAAGGAACATCTGAAACATTCAGGCTGGCCTGCCCATGATCCATCCTGGCTTTAGCCAGACTGGATTGTGTGAGGAGCTCATCAGTAAGGAGCTCATCATTGAGCTCCTACGGCAGGGTCATGTAACCCACATGCCCAGCCACCGCATGCCCCATCAGCTTGTTTGGCCGGATAGAGGGGGCTAAACGGGCATGGCACGTGCTTGAGAAGAGAAGGACCGATGTGGTACAGAAGGATGTGGAGCTGATTGGGCTTGCCGATGACTGGTACCAGCGGAGTCAAGATCGGCATCTGTGGAGGAGGTTTGTGAAGGACGCTGCTGGGCAGTTGGAGGCAGTCGCCCTTCACCAACAATGAAGGGAAGAGGAGCGACCCTCACAACAACGAGCAGAGCCCAGGGCGGCTAAAATTCATAATGTTGCCACAGCGGGGTGCACAGTTGGTGCATCTGCCAGTCATCTTAGCCAGTCAACTCATAGCACCCGGGTCTGTTCCGTGACCTGCCAGCGGCGTAGCCTTCGACACTTCACGTGGCCTCAAAATGCACCTGGCCTGGCACAAGCGCCGTGGTGAAGTCACCGCTATTTCGTGGCGAACGGCGGTGACGTCGTCGTCGGTCGTGGGGGTGGTGGTGAAAGGTTGAGAGAAGAAAACGCCCAACACGCAGCTACAGCAGCGGCAGCAGCCCAACCCAGAACACCAAACCGCGCTCGCATCGTACGCGGCTGCGCAGGCGTGCGCGTTGAGCGCGCGGTATTTGTTTAACCCGAAAGTCACAATGGGAATATTAATTTGTAGCACGTCGCCCAGGCAGACAGACAGCCAGGCAGCCAGGCAGGCAGACAGCCAGGAAGCCAGGCAGGCAGGCAGGCAGACAGACAGCCAGGCAGCCAGGCAGCCAGGCAGCCAGGCATGCAGACAGGCAGCCAGGCAGGCAGACAGACAGCCAGGCAGGCAGACAGGCAGACAGACAGCCAGGCAGACAGGCAGCCAGGCAGGCAGGCAGCCAGGCAGACAGACAGACAGCCAGGCAGCCAGCCAGGCAGCCAGGCAGCCAGGCAGACAGGCAGCCAGGCAGGCAGACAGACAGCCAGGCAGCCAGGCAGCCAGGCAGCCAGGCAGACAGACAGCCAGGCAGACAGGCAGCCAGCCAGACAGAGGGGCAGGCAGCCAGGCAGAGAGGCAGGCAGCCAGGCAGGAAGGACTGACAGTTCACAATTTTCGACCGAACCTTGGTAGCTTGTAAACCAGATCGCCCGGGACGGTAAACTTTTGAACCTTGAACTAATGCGAGGGTGCGCCTTGCCCTCCCGTTGCACTCAGCCCGTGGGAGGGAGTGGGGGCGGCATTGGGGGGGGGGGAGAGTGGTGGTGGTGGTGGAGTAAAAAAAGGCATCACAAATGCTGGTGTTTATTTGCAAGGGATGATTTAAAGCCCCAGCGGCTCACAGCCATAGCCGAATCCACCCCCCCCAACCCTCTCCGTGGGCCAAGCTACACAAATAAACGAGCCGCACAGAGTTTATGGAAACGCGTGGGGTTGCCGGAGGGTCACGGGGGGGGGGGGTTGGGGAGGGAGGCCGGGTTGGGGCTGCGCGGGGTGCTAGCAGCGGGGCGAGTTGATCGAGGGAGAAAGTTTGTCGCGGAAGGTGAAAGACGAGCGGGCGAGTGGGCCCACCGTGCGCTCCGTTACGCTGCGGCGGTGGCGCCGTGGCCGCAAGGTTCGAGCCCGTCGCTGATGCGTCCGTCCGTGCGCGGTAACCCCGTTGATGATTGGATTTTTACCCTTTTATCTGGCAACCAAACTGACACCTTTTTTTACAAGGAGTCATGTTTGCATAGACCACAATACCTGCGGTCATAATGCAAACAAAAAACACAACTTTGATAATGTATGCACTGTCCTTGAAGTTGATTGGTCCACATCCGAGACAGCTTTCCTTAGAGCCTAGTATCTCACATGGGTTGGACCAGATGACGCCAAAAGGCGCACAACTCAAGGACAACGCACCATCAGAGTATGAGAGCTCGGGGTAAGCATTTACACCATTGGAACCTCATTTGCCAGTAAAAAATATGATAATTGTTTTTTTACCCTTCTATCTGGCACCAAAACTGACACCTTTTTTACAATGAGTCATGTTTGCATAGACCACAATACCTGCAGTCATAATGCAAACAAAAAACACAACTCTGATAATGTATGCATTGTCCATCTTTTTTGTTTGCATTATGGCTGCAGGTATTGTGGTCTATGCAAACATGACTCCTTGTAAAAAAGGTGTCAGTTTTGTTGGCAGATAAAAGGGTAAAAAAACAATTATCATTTTTTACTGGCAAATGAGGTACCAATGGGGTAACCCCGTCGTTCGCAGTCCCCTCTGCCGAGTTGCGCCATTGAAGAAGGTGTCGCGGAGAGGGAGGGAGGGGGTGGGGGGGGGTTGCCGATTTTTAAATCCTTTATATTAAGTTCACTTGCTTGCTTAGGACCGTGCAAATCTTTCGGTCGTTTTTTAACCCACTTCCCGTGATCCAATCGAGCTGACATTTTGCACACAGACTCGTTGTGCGTGACAATGCATTTTCGTGAAAACTTTTTTCCAAAAATGTATACTGTTTAGGGAAAAAAATAATAATATTTAATTACCAATTGTTTAATGCTGCCAGACAATCATCTGACCCATAGGTGGCAGCCATCTCAAGCCAGAGGATGAGAGGACTCTAGCCGCCCCGATGCCACGCATATAAAGGATTTATAGTGAAAAACTTTGTTTTTACGGGTTAATTTTTTTAATGGTTGAGAGTAATCGAGAGCAAAGGGGCAGCGGGACGAATGGACTCGATCGGACGGATTCGTCCCGGCTCGGGGACAAGCCCACCACCGCGCGCTGGAAATAGACGGGCTCGGAACGTGTCGGGCAGTTCTCCGTCTGTGTTGTGGATTTCCGAAATGCCGTGTTTTTATGGGATCATACGGTCATGTGCATGCACCGCCACCGCCGTCGTGAGCCGTGATCGTCACGATCTATCCCAAACTACACCCACGATCTCCAATCCTCTTATTATCCACGATCCCTCTTTAACTGTGTGGTCGCACCAATCTGGTCATCCCCCCCCACAACCACCACGACCAGAGTCTTCAAAGAACAAAACCTTTGTGTTAACTTGTGGCCACCCAATTTAAAAACGCCACAACCGTGTTTGTTAATTGCTAGGTTAGTTAATTGCTAGGTTAGGGAGGCTGGTTATTTCTTAATCATTTACGTCCATTGCACACGGCGAATTAAAGCGTCTCGAAAATTCAAACAATAATAATAATTATCTGAAAGTGTTGTTTAACCCAGGCCTCTAATTATAACCAGGCGAGAGCGCACATGTGAACAAGCGACGCGTCAGCGGCTCGGCGATTGTTGTTCTCACGAGAGGCGTGCAGCGGTCGGAAATTTTGATGATCACGATGGTTGTCGGGTCAGTGGGCCTGGTAGGCTGACGGGCTAGTGCGCTCACGGGTTGATATGCTGGTGGGCCGCTCAATTGGTGCAATAGTGGGTTACTGAACTGCTCAGCCGGCAGGCTTGTGGGTTGGTGAACGGGTGGGTTAGTGGACCGCTGCGTTCGTGTGTTGGCAGGGCTGGTAGGCTGACGGGCTAGTGCGCTAGCGGGTTGATATGCTGGTGGGCTGGTGGATTGTTGGAACGGTGGTGTTGGCGAACCTGCTGGGTTGGCGGGCCGGTCGGTCGGTGGGCTGGTGGGCTGCTGGATTGTTGGAACGGTGGTGTTGGCGAACCGCTGGGTTGGCGGGCGGGCCGGTCGGCCAGTGGGCTGGTGGCGTTGATGGGCTGGCGGCGGGGCTGGTGGGCCAGCGAGCGGCTAATGTTCTCCGTTGCGTCGGTCACGCCGAGGGTAATGGCATGCTAATGGCGCTCTTAGTTGGCGGGGCCCAATTACCCGTGAACAAGGCGCCCCACCGCGCGCCGCGGGCGCGCATTGTGCGCCGCGATTGCGTGCGCCCATTGTGCGCGTACGAGACACTGTGTGCGCGCGTGTGTGTGTGCGTGCGTAATGGGGGAGCGGTAGTGTAGAGCTTAGCGCGCTGCGCTATGAACCTGGCGACCCGGGTTCGATTCCCGCTCACGGCCAACACCGGTGACGATTATCTGAACCGGTCCTGGGCCTCCCCTAGGTCGACTCAGCCTGAAATGAGTACCCGGTGCGGTGTGTAAACATCGCCACTGGGGAGACAAAGGCGGTCGGGCGTGGTGCTGGCCACCCACCCCCTCGTGTTCCGTTCCGGCCTTCATAGGTGCTCGCTAACAGCACTTGCCCCTACAGTCTGTTAAGGCTATACGGGGGATATTTGTCTTGTAATGGGGAGCGGCGGTGCAGCGGTTAGCGAGCGCCGCTGCTCTACGAACCTGGCGACCCGAGTTCGATCACCGTTAACGGCCAACACCGGCGCCGCACGTACTGATTCAAGGATCCATTTCTGTACTGCCACCTCCCGAGCGTCTCGCAGCCCTCGACGTGGCAACGCTTCGACTCCCAGGCAGTCTCCCAGCAAAGTAGTGACCAGGCTGCAGCCTGCTTAACCTCCGAGTTCGTCCGATATCGTCACGTGTCGTGTGTCGGCATCCCAGTGGCGAGATGTTGACTACCTCAATTGATATACAGGCAGTCGTAGGTTCGATCCCGACCCTGACGCCTGTTGTATATTCTGAGTTTGTGTGTCTCTCTCTCTCTGTCTCTCCCTGTGGTCATGTGGATTTTTCTCCGGGTCCTCCAGTTTTTCCCTCCACATGGGAAATCAACATCACGCGATCAGAGCATTTGGCTGCTGTAAATTTCCACGTGACAAGCCACTTGGTTGAGCTATCATTGGTGGCCAGGTCGCCTCTGAAATAGTAGCTATATAGATCAGTGGACCTTACCTGGTTAAATGAAAATAGTGAACAAAAAATAGTTCACGTGGTCTTGGGCAGCCTGTCGACTACGTCCGTTCTTTCTGTCTCCCATCACCGCTCTCATCTCCCATCACCCCTCCTGTGTCTTCTCTCCATTACTCCTATTACCCTCTGCCTGTGTTCTCCCTTCGTTTCTTCTCTCGTCCCATCTCTCTGTGTCCCTCGTGTTCATTCAGTCTCTGTCGACGACTCTCTCCTGTCCCATCCCCTAATCCCATCTCACCGCACCCCAACCCCCTTGTCTTTCCGGATAGCGTCGGAGCAGCGGTTAGCGCTCTGCACTACTAACCCGGTGACCTCGGTTCGATTGACCCAACATAATTTATAATATATATACGATTCCACTCCACTACCACCAACATCGGTGCCTCGTGATATCTGAACCGGGCCGTGTGGGAGGAAGCTGGTGCACCCGTAGAACACCCACGTGTGCAAGGGGGCAACGCTCTATCCCCGAACAGCTGTAACAAATAACAACGACTTACATGCATTTGAAAGGCGCCTTCCACTATACCGCCTTCTCCTGGCGAGCCAGGGTATGGCACCCCCCTTCGACAACTCTCATCCCCGTGCCCCCCCCCCACCCTCCCTGTCCCCCCCCCCCTCGCCGTGTACAGGTGGTGCTGTGGGGCCGCACGGAGAGCTGCCTGCGGGAGGCGTGCCACGCGGTGCGCTCGCTGGGCACCGAGTGCCACTACGCCGTGTGCGACGTCGCCAACCGCGAGCAGGTCTACCGTGAGGCCCGCGCCGTGCGCGACAAGGTCAGGAACCGCGCGGGGAGGAGGGAGGGAGGTCGTGGGGAGGTCGCGGGGAGGTCGCGGGGAGGTCGCGGGGAGGTCGCGGGGAGGAGGGAGGGAGGTCGCGGGGAGGTCGCGGGGAGGGAAGTGTCTGATTGTGCTTGTGTTCATCTTCGTGGTTCTTTCGGTAAAGTCACGTAGAAGGGAAATAATAACATAATGAAATAAAATCAAACATAATGAAATACAATTCTCACGACGTTTCGGCCACAATTTCAGACGCTGTCTTTCCGACAGACCTGTTCTTCACCTGAGGACGGCTGCTTGCGTTGTGGCCGAAACGTCGTGAGAATTGTATTTTATTGTGTTTAATTTGATTTCATTATTTTATTATTTCCTTTCTACGTGACTTTACCGAAAGAACCAAGAAGATGAATCCCTGCAGTCACGAAAGCTTTAGATCAAAAAATGTGCTTGTGTTGTTGATGGTGCTGCTGGTGTTACTGCTGGGGCTGCGGGTATTGATGGTGCTATTGCTGCTGTCACTTGCGATGCTGCTGGTGCTGGTGGTGCTGCTGGTACCGTACCGCTTGCGCTGATGTTGCTGCTGCTGGTGCCGGCCTTGCGTGCAGGTGGGAGACGTCTCGATCTTGGTGAACAACGCCGGGGTGGTGCACGGGAAGCCGCTGCTGGAGAGCGACGATGACGCCCTCCTCAAGACGCAGCACATCAACGTGCTCGCGCAGTTCTGGGTGAGGATGTTCACCATCATCACCATCATCCTCATCATCATCCTCATCGTCATAACGTACACATCAGTATGGGCATTTGAATGATACGCAGCGTGGAACGCATGGCTTACTAACACAGCCAACACCACTACCCGCCATTCACCACGAAGTGACGGTGACGTCACCACGGTGCCTGTGCCAAGCCAGGTGCACTTTAAGAGCGCTGGGCGGCTAAAATGCTAAAAAAGCGCAGGGCCCCGGGAAAAATCCCCGCCGACCCCGGAGAGAGACGCACAGAATATACAGCAGCAGCAGGCGTCACGGTTGTGTTTGAACCCATGACCTCCTGCATACCAGGCGAGGTAGTTAACATTTCGCCCCCCGCCGCCCCCCCCCCCCCCCCCCACGTGACCCGCTGCCTCGTTGCCTGCGTGCGCGCGTCCCCCCAAGACGCTGAAGGCGTTTGTGCGAGGGATGCTGGAGCGCGGGAGTGGCCACGTCGTGAGCGTCAGCTCCGTGCTGGCGCTCGCCGCCATCCCCGGCGCCAGCGACTACTGCGCCTCCAAGGCGGCGGGCTACGCGCTGGCGGAGAGCCTGGCGCTGGGGCTGAGCGGCACGCCCGGCGTGCGCGCCACCACCGTGCTGCCCTACCACACGAGCACCGACATGTTCCGCGGCATGCAGCCCAGGTGCGTGCGTGTGTGTGTGTGCGTGTGTGTGTGTGCGTGCGTGTGCGTGCGTGTGCGCGTGTGTGTGTGCGTGTGTGTGTGCGTGTGTGTGTGTGCGTGTGTCTGTGTGCGTGCGTATGTGTGAGTGCGTGCGTGCGCGTGCGTGCCTGCGTGCGTGTGTGTGTATGCTTGCGTGCGTGTGTGTGTGCACACGCACGTGTGTGTGCGTGTGCCCACGTGCGTTTGTGTGTCTGTGTGTGCGTGTGTGTGTGCGTGTGTGCGTGTGCGTGCATATGGGGAGCGGTAGTGTAGCGGTTAGCGCGCTGCGCTATGAACCTGGCGACCCGGGTTCGATTCCCGTGCACGGCTAACACCAGTGACCTCCTCCCCTAGGTCGACTCAGCCTTAAATGAGTACCTGGTGCGGTGTGTAAACATCGCCACTGGGGAGACAAAGGCGGCCGGGTGTGGTGCTGGCCACCCACCCCCCTGGTGTGTCGTGCTGGCCTTCATAGGTGCTCACTAACAGTGCTTGCTCTAACAGTCTGTTGAGGCTATACGGGGGATCTTTGTCTTTGTGCATGGGGATGTGGGGAGCGGTGGCACAGTGGTTAAGGGCGCCGCACTACGAACCACCACCACCATCAGAACCACCTACGGCTCCACCACCTCCACCAGTACCACTGCCACCACCGCCACCATCTTCGTCAGCATCACCACCGTCCGCCAGCACTACCACCAATACCGCCACCATCTTCGCGTGCCTCCGCCTATGTCCGTGTGTCTCTGCGTGTCTCCGCATTTTTTCGCGAGTATCCGCGTATCTCCGTGTGTCTCTGCCTGTCTCTGCAAGTCTCCGCGTGTCTCCGTGTGTCTCTGCCTGTATCTGCGAGTCTCCGCGTGTCTCCGCGTGTATCTTCGCGAGTCTCCGTGAGTACCGTGTGTCTAACCGCGAGTCTCTGCAAGTCTCCGCGAGTATCCTTGTGTCTCCGCCTGTCTCTGAGAGTCTCCGCGAGTCTCCGTGTGTATCTTCGCGAGTCTCCGTGAGTACCGTGTGTCTAACCGCGAGTCTCTGCGCAGGTTCCCGTGGCTCTTCCCGCCACTGGAGCCGGAGACGGTGGCCCGGCGCACGGTGCAGGCGGTGAGGGAGGGCCGCGCCTTCCTGCTGCTGCCCTGGACCATGAACTTCCTCATCATCATGAAGAGGTGCAGATCGAACTCTCTCGCTCGCTCGCTCGCTCAATCGCTCACTCAATCGGTCGCGTGGTCACTCGCTCGCTCGCGCAATCACTCACTCATAGGACTGAGCAATCGCAGCATCGCAGTGTCCCACCGTGGTCGTCATTGACGCCGCCGCCTCGTAAAGAGCAGCTAAAGACACAGCCCCCCGTAATTAACTGGCTCACGCCTCTGCTGACGGAAGGGCCTCCACTACTAAAGAGGGCCTCGGATAGCACCCTCGAGGGAGTTGTTTGGCCTTTCTCTTCCATGCCTTGCCCGACGTTTTGGGAGAGGTGGGAGTAACCACACTTTACCCCAGCGCAGGCAACCTGCTGTTGTGTACGCGATTGTGCTGCCGGGTGGATAGAGAGTGGTGGGGGGGTGGGTGGGTATGGGGGCAGAGGGGAGGTTTTGAAGAAACTTTGCAATGTATTCGACGGCTGTCGCGCCAGGAGACGGTAGATAACCTGGCGACCCCCGGGTTTCAGGTCGAGCCTGCTAGTCCATGAGACCGGGGGGCAAAGTCCACGGTGCAGAAATTGTCAAACAAACGCATCAATTTTTTTTTTTACGATTTTTATTTTACCACGTAAGGCCAACTGAGCTACGTAGCTCTTTTTCAGAAGCGACCTGGCTAACACAAATGACAGCCCAACGAGAAGCGGCTTATCATCACGTGGACATTTGTAGCAGCCGTATTCTCAAAATGCACGTTTCTCAATGTGGAGGGAAATACACGTGACCATGGGGAGAGAGAGAGAGAGAGACATGCAAACTCCAAATACACAGCAGCAGGCGTCAGGTTCGAGATCGAACCCACGACCTCCTGCATACCAGGCGAGGGAGATAACATTTCGCCAGTGTGGCGCGGTGAGAGCGTTGTCATTGACCAATCGGTTTACTGTTCACGTGCGGAGTGTAATTAGTTAGGGCGCCACGGTGGCGAGATGTTATTTCCCTCGCCCGGTGTACAGGAGGTCGTCGGTTAGACCCCGAGCCTGACGCCTGCTGCTGTATATTTGGAGTTTGCGTGTCTCTCTCTCTCTCTCATCATCACGGTGGCTAGGAGATGTTAACTACCTCGCCTGGTATGCAGGAGGTCGTGGGTTCGCTCCCGACCCTGACGCCTGCTGCTGTATATTTGGAGTTTGCGTGTCTCTCTCTCTCTCATCATCACGGTGGCTAGGAGATGTTAACTACCTCGCCTGGTATGCAGGAGTTCGTGGGTTCGCTCCCGACCCTGACGCCTGCTGCTGTATATTTGGAGTTTGCGTGTCTCTCTCTCTCTCTCTCATCATCACGGTGGCTAGGAGATGTTAACTACCTCGCCTGGTATACAGGAGGTCGTGGGTTCGCTCCCGACCCTGACGCCTGCTGCTGTATATTTGGAGTTTGCGTGTTCTTCCCGTGGTGATGTGGATGTTTCTCCGGGTCCTCCAGTTTTTTTTGTCCCTCCACATTTAGAACCAACATATATTTCGAGTATTTGCCTGCTATCTACATGTCCACGTGACGATAAGCCACTTAGCTGAGCTATCATTTGTGGCCAAGTCCCTTCTGAAAAGGACCTTCATAGCCCAGTTGGCCTTATGCTGGTAAAATTAAAAAAAAGGTTTTAATATGATAATTGGTTTTGTACCCTTCTCTCTCGCAACAAAACTGACACCTTTTTTACAAGGAGTCATGTTTACATAGACCACAATACCTGCAGTCATAATGCAAACAAAAAACACAACTCTGATAATATATGCACTGTCCTTGAAGTTGATTCGTCCACACCCGAGACAGCTTTCCTTAGAGCCTAGTCTCACATGGTGTTGGACCAGATGACGCCAAAAGGCGCACAACTCAAAAGGTTTTAATAGTTTAAAATATTAATCTCTGTGCCATGTTGCCTCTCTGTCTCTCTGCCTCCCTCTCTGTCTCTCTGCCTCCCTCCACACCCGCAGCATCCTCCCGCAGCCGGCGCTCGACGAAATCTACAAGTTCACGGGCAGCTACACCTGCATGCAGACCTTCAAGGGCCGGGCCTAAAGTTCAACACCGCACTACACCCCCCCCCACCCCCAGGATCGGGCTGATCCAAAGGGTTCTACAGCGACCCCCCCCCCCAAGGCCTGGGAGTCGTTAGCGGGCTCTTCTTCGGGGTGGGGGGGGGCCTGGGGGATGAAGTGGGGGGCGGCGGGCCAGAGAGAGGGGGGGGGCTGGGCTGGCGGGGGTTGGAGGGTCGACGCTGGGGGTGGCTGAGCGGCGTGGTGCAATGTGTGTGTGGTGGGACGTGCGTTTAACTTTTTCTCGCACCCCACGCAGCCAACCGCGTCGGTGGGAGGTGCGTTGTCGCCGCGACTGCTGCCGGCGCGGTTTGCTGCGGGGGCGCGGCGAGCCGGCTGCTGCTGCTGCTGCTGCTGCGGCGGTGTGCTTGCGGATCGTTGTGACTGGGGCTGCTGGTTATTGGGGGTGGCGGCAGGGTGGGGTGTGATTGGATGTTGTTGTGGTTTGGTGGTTGTGATGGGCGTGGAGTGGTGCTGTGTTGTTAGGGGCTGGGGTTGTGCGGCTGTGGTTGTTGAGTGTGGTGGTGGTGGTGGTGGCGGGTTGTGTAATGTTGTTGAGTTAATGATGTTGTTGAGTTAATGATGTTGTTGAGTTAATGTTGTCTCGTGACTGTTACTGGAGTGGTGTTGGTGGTGGTGTGGTTCAAGGCAGTGTGAGTGGTCAGCCACGGTGGCATGGGTTGTGGTTACTGAGTGTACTTTGTTGATGGTTTGTGATTGTGTGTGTGGGTTGGTGTGTGTGTTGGTGTGTGTGTTGGTGGCGTGTGTGTTGGTGTGTGTGTTGGTGTGTGTGTTAGTGGTGTGTGTGTTGGTGTGTGTGTGGGTTGGCGTGTGTATTGGTGGTGTGTGTGTTGGTGTGTGTGTTGATCTGTGTTCGTGGGGTGTTTGACTATTCGTGCGAGGTACCCCCTCCCTACGGGATTGTGCGATGTTTAATTTTAAAGCAAAATGTAAATTTTATACGTCGACGAATGTCACCATTTCCCATCTTTCCAGACCCGCCGTCGTCAGACTTTTATGTAAAAAGAGACGCCATGGTGCGTGACACGCCACACGCGTGTGCCGTGTAAGCGCGACGTGTGTGCCGTGTAAACGCGACGCTCGTGCCGTGTAAGCGCGACGCGTGTGCCGTGTAAACAAAACAAATGAACGGGAGGACACGAACAACACGGCGCCGTATACTTTTGCCCGTGACGTGCGGTGGATTTCAGACGAAAGAATCCACGCCACGGGACTCGTGCTAATCCCTGCGTCAAGGTCTCCCCCTCTTTCTCTTTCTCTTCGCTCGCGCGCCGATTTGAAGGGGGGGCCACGCACTAAGCGGATTCATTATCCGAGATTCCGATGTTGTTGCTGTTTCTGTTCTTAAATCCATTCCCGTGCACCTTCGCGTCAGCGTTTTTGGGACTTTGTGCGATGCGCGCGTGTGTGGAGCAGTAGCCTGTGTGTGTGTGGAGCAGTAGCATGTGTGTGTGTGTGTGCATGCGTGTGTGTGTGTGTGGAGCAGTAGCATGTGTGTGTGTGTGCATGCGTGTGTGTGTGTGTGGAGCAGGTGCGTGCGCATGCGTGTGTGTGTGGAGCAGTAGTGTGTGGAGCGGTGGTGCAGCGGTTAGAGCGCTGGGCTCCGACACGCCCCGGGTGATCCGAGTTCGATTCACTCTCACGGCCACCAACGCCGGTGACGATGATCTGAACCGGTCCTGGGCCTCTGCTAGGTCGACCCAGCCTCAAATGACTACCTGGTGCGGTGTGTAAACATCGCTACTGGGAAGACAAAGGCGGCCGGGCGTGGTGCTGACCACCCACCCCCTCTCGTGTGCCGTGCCGGCCTTCACAGGTGCTGCTGCTGCTGCTGCTCGCTAACAGTCTCCCCCTTAAGATACTGGACTCAAATACTAGCACGGTTGGCTACGTACAGTGTGAAAGAAGTTCAACATACATCGCCGCCATCATCATCGTCGTCGTGGTGCGTCACCCGGCACTCACGGCGCCCCACGCGAGCGTTAGACGAGGCCCGAACGCGCCGACGGGATTCCGAAGCCCAGACGAACGGGAGTAGCGGTCACGGCAGAGGTCGCAAACGGGTTTTGATTCCTTACCCGTACCCGTACCTGGCCGCACCAGGGTCGCAAATGGGTACCCGTACCCGGCTGGGTACGGGTACCCGGCTGGGTACGGGTAGCCGGGTATCGGGTAGGGTACGGGTATCGGGTACCCGGTTGCGACCTCTGCGGTCACGGCAGCACGTGGGACGCTCTGCGAGCTCTGGGCGAGGGTTCGACTCCGAGACGGGGCCATGCGCCTCGCCGGTCTGTACCGCCTGGGGCGGTGGCGGCATCATCGCCGCCGCTTCGGTGATTCCACTCTCTCTGTGTGACCAATACCGTGGAATTACGGTGGGATTTTGCTCTGACCCTTGGACTATCTGGGGCTCCGAGGCTGTGGGTCGTTTGTGAATCTGTGGGTTTCTGAATCTGTGGGTCTCTGAATCTGTGGGTTTCTGAGTGTGTGGGGTCTCCGAATATATGGGTTTCTGAGTCTGTGGGTTTCTTAGTCTGCGGGTTTCTGAGTTTGTGGGTCTCTGAATGTGGATTTCTGAGTCTGTGGGTCTTTGAGTCTGTGGGTTTCTGAGTCTGTGGGTTTCTGAGTCTGTGGGTTTCTTAGTCTGCGGGTTTCTGAGTCTGCGGGTCTCTGAATCTATGGGTTTCTGAGTCTGTGGGTTTCTTAGTCTGCGGGTTTCTGAGTCTGTGGGTCTCTGAACCTGTGAGTTTCTGAGTCGTTGGCACACGTGAACTTAGATTCATGAGTTTATATGCAACACCTATACGATGTAATGGAAAAAACCCAGTTATGAATGGGTGTATGCGAACTTCGTGTGGCAGTACGTCACGCGGTCTCTTCGTCAATGCTGCAGCGCCACCTCGTGTCGCAGACGAGACTGCGGTGGTCGTACAATAACAAAACAATGGCCCAGGTGGACGTGTCGTTGAAGCACGGAGCTGTGATCAATCGCACGGTGAAGGACTCTCACACGTGGGAATCCAATGCCAGGAAGTGGCAGTGAGCCCCAAACAACGAACGCAATGGGGAAGTGAATTCTTTGGAGACATCGTATTTAATTCAGAAAGTCGGATTTAACATATGAAAGGCTTTTTTTTTTACACTTAAAGGGTGGTCATTGCTTGCCCTCCAGCCGAGCCGGTTGCTCGCAGCAGCTGCAGCAGCTGCAGCAGCTGCAGCAGTAGCAGCAGCTGCAGCACCAGCAGCACCTGCAGCAGCTGCAGCAGCAGCTGAAGCAGCTGTAGCAGCAGCGGGCCTCAATCCGGGGGTTACGCTCGGCCCTGGGCAAGGAGCGGCCCCCCCTCCCGCTTCTCCCCCGACCACAGGACCATCTGGACCAGTATTCACTCGTGTTCAGAGGGGGGCCACTTTCGCTGATCAGAGATCCTCAGCGTGATGGAGCTGCCACAACATTTTAAACCATTGGGGGGGTTGACAGCAGCACGACGATGATGATGGGGGGGTGTTGGAACTCGTCGTGTATTGTCGGAGGGCCGCACGTCAGGGCCACCAGTGGGCCGTGCACCATGCAATGAAGAACACCGCCCTGGGATAGCGACAGGGCCGTCCATAGCGAGGGAGGGGAGGGTCGTGGGGCCCCGAGGCAAATCACACCGTGTGGGGGTGGGACAACACCTTCAATCACCTCCGATTAGCACGGTCAGCTGCGTACGGTGCGAAAGAAGTTCTACACACACATGTACATACACACCACACCGGAAGTATTACATCTGACGCAGCGACGTCAACGCGCCCCCCGCCCCCCAAAGCGCGGGGCCCGGGGTGCCCGCCCGCCACCCCCGTGGTGGTCACCACCCCGGGCAGGGCAGCCAGGCCCAGCGCCAGGCGCCCGAGTCGGAGCGGCTGGCGAGCACGCGGCCCTGGGGCAGGCGCAGCGTGCGCACCGTGCCGTGGTGACGCACCCACGTGCGGAACACCGGCTCGCCGCACGCACGCGGCGGCGGGTCGCGGAGGTCGCGGGAACCCGGAGCCGGGAGCGTGGAGTCGTCGCCGCACGGAGCGGGAGTCGGCGTGGGGCGTGGGCTCGCGGCGGCGTCGTCGTCGGCGGGCGGGGAGCGCCGCTGGTCACGGTGCGGTGGCGGTGTTGGCGTGGTGGTGGTGGTGGATGTTGAGGCCGCTGAGCCCCAAATCCTGAACGTGGTGGTGACGACGCCTGCGGGGGAAGTATGGCCATCCCTCGATAATCGATATTCACCAACTCGCACTCTGGTCGTGCGCCACTTGCCGCCATATTGGCACGTAGACCACCGTGCAACGTCCACGCACATGTACACTTGCGTACTGTAACAAAGGTGGACGCACGTTTATCATACACTCCACTGAAGTTCACACGTCTACTTTACTATCATGTGAACGCGAGTGTGTGTGGGAGAGGGGGGCACGCGTGTGGTAGAGGGGCACGTGTGTGTGTGGGGGGGGGGGGTGGCACGTGTGTGGGGGGGGGTGGCACGTGTGTGGGGGGGGGCACGTGTGTGTGGGGGGGGGTGGTGTGTGTTGGGGGGGGCATGTGTGTGGGGGGGGGGGCACGTGTGTGGTGGAGGGACACGTGTGGGGGGGGGGGGTGGCACGTGTGTGTGTGTGAGGGGGGGGGTGGCACGTGTGAGGGGGGGGGGTGGCACGTGTGTGTGTGGGGGGGGGGGCTCTCCTCTCTCACCTGGCGGGGGGAGGCTCTGTGCTGGCGGGCGCCTGACCAGGTAGACACGATGCGCGGTGCTCCGCAGGGCCACCTCGTGCTCAGACGACGGCTCCATGACGTCACAAAGGCGCTAAGATGGCGGCGCCTTCCAACCGTCGATCAACCGCGGCGCTATCGCGCGTTGCGCCCTCTCTCTCTCTCCTCACACCGACACTGCGCAGCAGGTGATCTCTGAACGTCACACCAGGCGTACATGAACGTCGCACGTGAGAGTTCAACACCGGTAGTCACGATTCGTCATCTATATATTTATATATATTTTAAAGTCTTAGATCGTCGTGTTGTGAATCAAATGTCGGGTTTTGTCTAAAGCGCACAATTCGATTTGATGGGCTCTGTCGCCGCGTGCCTGGAGTGGTTGTAGGTAAGAGTTTACTTATATTACACACTACACGGCGATACAACCCCAAATAAACTACTCATGAATGAGTCGTATATTCCACCATTGGAACCTCATTTGCCAGTAAAAAATATGATAATTGTTTTTTTACCCTTCTATCTGGCAACAAAACTGGGTGTGGACCAATCAACTTTAAGGACAGTGCATACATTATCAGAGTTGTGTTTTTTGTTTGCATTATGACTGCAGGTATTGTGGTCTATGCAAACATGACTCCCCGTAAAAAAGGTGTCAGTTTTGTTGCCAGATAGAGTCGTATATTGTTTGACAGCATTTACATGCCATTAATAGGGTGACTGACTACATACGCAAGGGGGAGAGAGAGCACGTTGGCCGATTTGCACAAAGTTCACAGGTCAATCCCTTTCCGCGCGTAGACCCTTCGCAACCAACTTTTCTCCACAACTGTGTCTGTCGCACCTGACGATGCTGGTAGTTGTAAACACCGGCGAGGCGTCACGGCACGCGAATTGTAAACGCTGCTGCTGCTGCTGTGGGTTTAGTCTGAACTCGTGTCACTTAATCGGCACGTCTCATTGACGCGACAAAGCGATTTTATCTTCTTGGTTCTTTCGGTAAAGTCACGTAGGAGAGAGATAATAAAATAATAGAAATTAAACATAATATAATACAATTCTCATGACGTTTCGGCCACAACGCAAGCAGCCGTCCTCAGGTGAAGAACAGGTCTGTCGGAAAGACAGCGTCTGAATGACGACGGCTGTTCTTCACCTGAGGACGGCTGCTTGCGTTGTGGCCGAAACGTCGTGAGAATCGTATTATATTATTATGTTTTATATTTTTATTATTTTATTATTTCCCTTCTACGTGACTTTACCGAAAGAACCAAGAAGATGAATCCCTGCAGTCACGAAAGCTTTACATCGAAATTTAAAGCTCTTTTAAAAACCTTTATATTAAGTTCACTTGCTTGCTTGCTTACGACTGTGCAAATCTTTCGGTCGTTTTTTAACCCACTTCCCGTGATCCAATCGAGCTGACATTTTGCACACAGACTCGTTGTGCGTGACAATTTATTTTAGTGAAAATGATTCCAAAATTTTACACTTTTTAAGAAAAAATAAATTATATTTAATTACCAATTGCTTAATGGTGGCAGGCAATCATCTGACCCATAGGTGGCAGCCATCTCAAGCCAGAGGACGAGAGGACTCTAGCCGCCACGCATATGAAGGATTTATAGTGAAAAACTTTGTTTTTACGGGTTAATTTTTACTTCATTGGCTGTGTTGGGTGGGTGGCGGATTTAACGTCGCATTTCATCATCACACCATCGAACCCCAAACAACGCGGCCGTCAATGCCTGGGAGGTGGCGGGGGTGGGGGGGGCAGTGGTCAGCGCCCTGCGCAATCAACCCGGGGCAGCTGAGTTCGATTCCCGACCCACGGCGGCCGATATCTCGCTGAACGACACCGGAAAAGTGCCTCTATCCAACCCACAAGCCGCCCCCCCTCCCCCCGCGGTCAAACAACTCCCGTGGTTGGCACGGTGTGGGGAGGAGACCTTCATCCAGCAGTGGAGTGACACAAGCACGGTTGGCTATGTACGGCGCGAAAGAAGTTCAGCAGACGCGTGAAGACAAAGCCGCGCTGACGTTCATTGTGCGAGCACGCCACCTGCTGTGAGCGGTGTGAGTTGAACACCCAGTCAGTGACTGTGAGTGTGTGACTGTGAGTGAGTGACTGTGTGGGAGTTGAACACCCAGTGAGTGACTGTGAGTGAGTGACTGTGAGTGACTGTGTGTGAGTTGAACACCCAGTGAGTGACTGTGAGTGAGTGACTGTGTGTGAGTTGAACACCCAGTGAGTGACTGTGAGTGAGTGACTGTGTGTGAGTGACTGTGAGTGAGTGACTGTGTGTGAGTGACTGTGTGTGAGTTAAACACCCAGTGAGTGACTGTGAGTGAGTGACTGTGAGTGAGTGACTGTGTGTGAGTTGAACACCCAGTGAGTGACTGTGAGTGACTGTGTGTGAGTGACTGTGTGTGAGTGACTGTGAGTGACTGGGTGTGAGTGACTGTGTGAGTGACTGTGTGTGAGTGACTGTGTGTGAGTTGAACACCCAGTGAGTGACTGTGAGTGACTGTGAGTGAGTGACTGTGAGTGAGTGACTGTGTGTGAGTGACTGTGAGTGAGTGACTGTGTGACTGTGTGAGTGACTGTGAGTGACTGAGTGAGTGACTGTGAGTGAGTGACTGTGTGACTGTGTGTGAGTGACTGTGTGTGAGTGACTGTGAGTGAGTGACTGTGAGTGACTGAGTGAGTGACTATGAGTGACTGTGAGTGAGTGACTGTGTGTGAGTGACTGTGAGTGACTGTGAGTGAGTGACTGTGTGACTGTGTGTGAGTGACTGTGAGTGAGTGACTGTGAGTGACTGTGAGTGAGTGACTGTGAGTGAGTGACTGTGTGACTGTGTGTGAGTGACTGTGAGTGAGTGAGTGACTGAGTGACTGTGAGTGACTGTGTGTGAGTGACTGTGAGTGACTGTGAGTGAGTGACTGTGAGTGAGTGACTGTGTGTGAGTGACTGTGTGTGAGTGACTGAGTGACTGTGTGTGAGTGACTGTGAGTGAGTGACTGTGAGTGAGTGACTGACCGTGTCTCGCCACGAGGAGTGGAGTCTTCTCTGTGCGGGCAGCAGGAGCAGCAGGAGCAGGAGGAGGCGTGATGGGTGAGGGTCGCGAGACTTCTCCGGCTGTCTGAACCTCCTCGCCTCCGTCTCTCCCCGTGACGACCCCGACACGCCGAGACGTGTCAACAGTCACAGACTCCGGGGGGCGGGGTTGGGGAAAACGGGCGTGGAAGAGACCGGGGTGGGTGGGGGTCACGGAGGTCACGGAGAGACACGGGAGGGTTACGGGAAGGAACGCACACGGGGAGAGACACGGGGAGAGACAGAGACACGGGGAGAGAGAGAGACACGGGGAGAGAGAGAGACACGGGGAGAGACAGAGACACGGGGAGAGAGACACGGGGAGAGAGACACGGGGAGAGAGACACGGGGAGAGAGAGACACGGGTAGAGACAGAGACACGGGGAGGGACAGAGACACGGGGAGGGACAGAGACACGGGGAGAGAGAGACACGGGGAGGGACAGAGACACGGGGAGGGACAGAGACACGGGGAGAGACAGAGACACGGGGAGAGACAGAGACACGGGGAGAGAGACGGGGAGAGAGAGACACGGAGAGAGAGACACGGGGAGAGAGACACGGGGAGAGAGACACGGGGAGAGAGACACGGGGAGAGAGACACGGGGAGACACACGGGGGAGAGAGACACGGGGAGAGAGACACGGGGAGAGACACGGGGAGAGAGAGAGAGACACACGGGGAGAGAGAGACACGGGGAGAGACAGACACGGGGAGAGACAGAGACACGGGGAGAGAGACACTGGGAGAGAGACACGGAGAGAGACACCGACACGGGCAGAGAGACACCGACACGGGCAGAGAGACACGTGGAGAGAGACACGGAGAGAGAGACACGGGGAGAGAGAGACACGGAGAGAGAGAGACACGGGGAGATAGAGACACGGAGAGAGAGACACGGGGAGAGACAGACACGGAGAGAGACACACGGGGAGAGAGACACACGGGGAGAGAGACACGGGGGGGAGAGTGACACGGGGAGAGAGAGACACGGAGAGACACACGGGGAGAGAGACACACGGGGAGAGAGACACGGGGGGGGGGGGGGGAGAGTGACACGGGGAGAGACACACGGGGAGAGAGAGACACGGAGAGAGAGACACGGGGAGACACACGGGGAGAAAGACACGGCGAGACACACGGGGAGAGTGACACGGGAAGAGAGACACACGGGAAGAGAGACACACGGGGAGAGACACACGGGGAGAGACACGGAGAGAGAGACACGGGGAGAGAGAGACACGGGGAGAGAGACACGGGGAGACACACGGGAAGAGAGACACGGCGAGACACACGGGGAGAGACACACGGGGAGAGAGACACGGGGAGAGAGACACACGGGGAGAGACACACGGGGAGAGAGAGACACGGGGAGAGAGACACACGGGGAGAGAGAGACACGGAGAGAGAGACACGGGGAGAGAGACACGGCGAGACACACGGGGAGAGTGACACGGGGAGAGAGACACACGGGGAGAGAGACACGGGGAGAGAGACACACGGGGAGAGACACACGGGGAGAGACACGGAGAGAGAGACACGGAGAGAGAGACACGGGGAGAGAGAGACACGGGGAGAGAGACACGGGGAGACACACGGGGAGAGAGACACGGCGAGACACACGGGGAGAGAGACACGGGGAGACACACGGGGAGAGAGACACGGGGAGAGACACACGGGGAGAGACACACGGGCAGAGAGAGACACGGGGAGAGAGACACACGGGGAGAGAGAGACACGGAGAGAGAGACACGGGGAGACACACGGGGAGAGAGACACGGCGAGACACACGGGGAGAGAGACACGGGGAGAGAGACACACGGGGAGAGACACACGGGAAGAGAGACACACGGGGAGAGAGACACGGGGAGAGAGACAGACACGGGGAGAGAGACACGGAGAGAAAGACACGGGGAGAGACACAGACTGTGGTGCCACAGCGACGGGGCCGCTCGGCCGAGCCAGGGAGCCGCCCGGCTTCCACCGCCGCACTGCCCCCCATCACCCCCCCCACATAAACACGCACCCACACCCACGTAGGGCCTCGTGGTCGGGTCACCTACCCTGAGTTTTCACCCGAGGGCCCCCTAGGGGGGTTACCCCACGGTTTCTCAGGGCCAGGGAATTGGACAGGACCCTTCCCAGGCCAAGTAACACTGCGGCGCCGTGGGCGGATTTGAGATCGCACGACCACGGCGAGCTCAGAGAGCCCCGCAGTTAGAAACGCATACAAACACAAACACGGGTCAGCAAGGCAGATAGCTGGGATCAGGAACCGGGACGACTGATTGGTCGAAAGTTCAAAGGCCGGCGGGATCGCAAAAGAGCGGGAAATCCTAGGCTCAGGATTGGTCGAGAGACCAAGGCGGTCGGGACGGGGGCGCCTAGCCTTTGATGTGAATAGTTTAAAAGAAAACGCAGGGGCAGTAGGGAACTCTCTTCTTCTGGAGTTTGGACACGGGGTCAGCGACGAAGGAGTCATCGGGCGAGCCGCTAGATTGTCTGCAGGACGATCTGAGCGCCGCAAGGTCACCAAGGACTACAGACGGTATCGTGTTGCGCGCCTTACAACACCTCAGAGCGGAGGGTAGGATCCGTAGGAGAGGGTTAGTTCGGGGTAAGGACGAGTAGGAAAGCGGTTTAGCAGAGAGCGCAGCATAGAATAGGGCTACACGGCACCAGAGTGTGGGTTAGAAGCGCCTTGCTGTCCCGCACACACACACGGGTGGCTCGGTTGGTTAGCAAGGGCTAATAAAATCTCGAGCGTAGTAACAAAACCGTGTTGTTGGGTGTTTTTGGAACGTGGTATTAGCGTGCACTGCATTCGCGAGTGTGTGGTCGTTGTACGCATAAAGGCCGTGGTCTCTGTACGATTGTGCGGGTACGGAGGTGTGTGCGTTAACGCCCGGGGAGAGCACTTTTGGTGTGTTGGCGTGACTACGCAGCCGTGTGAGAGGAGAATCGTCCTTGTACGATATTTGTGTTGACGTGCACGCGCGAGTGGGGGAGGGGACGAGTCGTCGTGTCGGCGTGTGCCCCGCTTGCGTGCGCTCGTTACTTGCGTAAGCTCTCGGCGTGCGTAATCGGCGTGCCCAAGGTGCGCGATCGTAACGTGGGCGGCCAGCGCAGCGCAGAGCGGCGCAGGAGTGGGTATCGCGTGTGGAGCTGTACGCGTGTGTGCGCGCACGTTCACGACGTGTGTAACACAGGTGCGCGATCCTAACGTGAGTGGTCAGGGTTGGGTGAGTGCCGTGCAGAGCTGTGTGTGGGTGTGCGCGTGCGTGGTTATCCATGCCTGCTACGCGGACCCGCGGTGGAGGGGAATCCTCGGGTGACGGCTCCCACACCCTGGGTGAGGAGCCTAGCGGCGGTTCGCTTAGCAGCGGGGGGGCGATTGATGATGTTAGTCCGGCCGTTAGTATTATCGAGGGAGGGATCTCGGGGGCTAGCGACCCCCACAAATTGGTGTCGGAAGCGGTACGGACCCCCGCGTTACCTCACGCTAAAATAAGACTGATATTTACCGGCCGGGGGGCCCCTTCGTGGAAGGCATTCGCCCGCAATCTCTTAGGGGCCAAGGAAATTAATGGATGGACGGACGCGCAGGCGGTACGTCAACTTAATATGAATCTTGATGGGCGGGCAGCCGATTTTGTAGAAGCGTTACCCGCGAGCGCACAGACACAGCTAGAGGAGCTGATGCGCCGACTCGATCAGCGTTTTGGCACGCGTGACGAGGAGGAAGCAAAATCGGCCTTAGAGGCGCGCCGTCGCCAACCTGGCGAAGATCTCCGTGATTACGCCGAGGATGTGCGCGAGTTAACAAAGATCGCACGCCCGGGGTACGCAACTGAGGTTATTGAGGAACTGGCTGCCGAGAAAATCCAGCGGTACCTGTCTCGCACGGCGTGGTGGCAGCCAGACATGAGCTGCCCACGTCTTCCCTTTAACACCCTTGTCGAGCGCGCACGTAAGTGTGAAAGAATTCACAGCGAACGCGCGCAGCTCCGGGGGCTGGGACGAGAGCGCGCCATTGCGAGCCTGCTCTCGGAAGACGAGGAGGAGGAACAGGAGCTCGCGAGGACGGTAAGGGGCCGGGAAAGAGAGCCTCCAGTGTCCCGCGAGACAACCCCGGGATGGGTTGCCGGTATACAAACGGGTATAAAGGATGTCTCCGGCCAGGTAACCCAGGTAGGTGACAGGGTAACCCAGGTAGGTGACAGGGTAACCCAAGTAGACAACAAGGTAACCCAAGTACGGGCACACATGACTGCGCTGGAGACAATGGTAGAGACGGTCCAGGCCGAGGTAGGAGGATTAACTGGGAGAGTGGCTCGACTGGAGGCAGAGTCGGGGCAGCGGCGTGCCGGAGGGGGGATAGGGAACGGACGGGGGGGCTCCTACGGGACGGCCCCCCGTGCGTGTTACCTGTGTGACCGGCGAGGGCATCTCGTGAGAGACTGTCCGCAGATCGCCCGCGCTAGAAACGCGCCGGGGTTAAACCCCAACGCCCCCTAGAGAGTGGACCATCTGGGGGTGCATTCGAAGCGGTCCCGATGCAAAAAGACGGTAATAATGGCGAGCGAGTGATCTCCACACAGGTTCCAACAACAACGCCCACGGAAACGGTGACTCCTGGCGACTGGCTACGGGAGCTGGTGGCGGGGATCACGGGGGCCACGTCGCTGGTGGAAGGGGAGGTAAACGGAGTGCGTACCCGAATTCTGCTGGACACGGGGGCGGTGGCCTCGCTCGTGAGCGCAGCGCACTGCAGCGCGATCGGGGTCGACGTGCGTCACCTGCAGGCACCGGACCGCGCGCTGCACACGGCGAGCGGAGCCGGAATGGGGCTGCTGGGGAGAGCCACCCTAGAGGTCCGCATAGGCAGTCAGGTGTGCACCCAGGAGTTCTACGTGTCGAGTGCGTTGTGTCACGAGTGTATCGCAGGTACCGACCTCTTAGAACGGCTGGGACTCAACGTGCAACCCCGCCAGCGATGCGCCACCATGGAGAGCAACGGCGAGCGGATACCGTTCCTGGGACGAGAACCAACGCGCCCCCGCTTCGCACCTGTGGCCGCTACGCTGGTGTCGGCCGTCACCATCGGGCCTCTCGCCGAGATGCTGGTGCCGGTGGCAACCCTCTCCACCGACCCAACCCACCGACCATCGGGCGAGGTAATGCTGACTCCTCACCCGGAGTTGGCATCGCGATACGGGGTGGTAGGGTCAGCCACACTGGTAAACGCAGATGGGGGCCGGCTGTTTATACGTGTGTTTAACCCACACAGTACCCCGGCAATGATACGACGACGCACCCCGGTAGCCACCATACACCCCCTGCATGCTCGCCACTCGAACGACTCGGTGTTCGCACTCTGGGCGGAGGACCCTGGCCGCCCCGAGGACAGCCAGGATCTGGCCTGGCGGGTCGGCCCGACCCCCCGAGCCGAGATTGTTCCCCTGCAGGATGCGTTACATGTGCCTTGGGCAGCCTTACCTAAGGGGGAGGCCGATCAGCTGCGCGGGTTATTGCGGGAGTACGCCGACGTGTTCAGTGAGCACGATTCGGACGTGGGCCGGACCGACCTGGTCAAGCACCAAATTGACACAGGTGCAGCCCGACCCATCAAACTCCCCGCATACCGAGTGGGCGCGCCTGAACGGACCCAGATCAAAGAGGCAGTCACGGATATGCTACGCAATAACATAATCCAGCCCTCCGCGAGCCCTTGGTCTGCCCCGGTGGTACTGGTAACGAAAAAGGACGGATCGACTCGGTTCTGCGTTGATTACCGAAAATTGAACGCAGTCACCCTCGGCGACGCTTTTCCCATCCCACGCATCGACGACACCTTCGACAGTCTCGCAGGAGCGCGGTATTTTTCCACCCTCGATCTGGCGTCCGGTTACTGGCAGGTGGAGATGACGGAGGAGGATCGGCCAAAAACAGCATTCACCACCCCGATGGGCCTGTTTGAGTTTCGAGTGTTGCCGTTCGGACTCACTAACGCGCCCGCGACGTTCCAGCGGTTGATGGAGTTGGTGATGCGGGGCTTGCAGTGGGAACAGTGCCTGATTTACCTGGACGACGTAATAGTGTTCAGTAGGTCGCTGTCCGAACACTGGTCCAGGCTGCGGGAAGTATTCCAGCGACTGCGAGCAGCCCATCTCAAGCTCAAGCCACGTAAGTGTTACATTGCGCAACGCGAGGTGGGGTACCTCGGACACCGAGTCAGCGAGGCAGGGGTGAGCACCGATCCCGAGAAGGTGCGTGCCGTAGTGGATTGGCCGCGGCCGAGGAACCTGACGGAGATCAGGTCATTCTTGGGACTCGCCACTTATTACCGTCGATTTGTAAAGGGATTCAGTGAGATTGCACGCCCCCTCACCCAACTCACCTCCCCTAAGAACCCCTATCAGTGGTCGGAGGCCTGCCAGACGGCTTTCACCACACTCAAAGACCACCTCACCCACACCCCCACCTTGGCTTTCCCAGATTTCACCACCGATTTTATTTTGGACACTGACGCCTGCAGCAGTGGGCTGGGCGCGGTGCTGTCGCAAGTGCAGGGTGGGACGGAGCGGGTCATCGCGTACGCCAGTCGGACCCTGAGCGGGGCCGAACTGAACTATTGTGTAACCCGTCAGGAACTGTATGCTGTAATTTTCGCGTGTAAACAGTTCCGACCGTACTTGTACGGCAGGAAATGTCGTGTGCGCACCGATCATTATGCACTGCAGTTCCTCCTTACATTCAAGGAACCGCGGGGGCAGATGGCTCGATGGCTGGCGCAGCTGCAGGAGTACAACCTGCAGATCGAGTACCGAGCGGGGCGGACACACGCGAACGCGGACGCCTTGTCAAGACGGCCCGCGGTGCGCGCTGAGACGAGGGAGGGAGACGCCTGCCCGTGCTTCACGGGGGGACGCTGCCGCCAGGCAGCAGAACCCAAGGAGCGCGCGGAAACTAAACTCCCCCCCCCGAGAGAGAGTGCAGTGTGCGCCACAGAGACCCTCGCAGGTGGCACTGAGGATCCCGTCGACCGCCCGGCAAGCGCGGGACCCGCGGCTCGGGACCCGATCGGACGGACCCAGGAGGACGTCGGCTGTGCCTTCCCGGGCCTAAACGACGAGCAGCTGAGACAGACCCAGCAGCGAGATCCGGATCTGGCGGCAGTGGAGGCGGCACTGCGGGAGGAAAAGAGCGCCCTACCAGGACCCTGGAGCGGTTTGTATGCCCGGTTGTGTGTACAGAACGGAGTGGTACGGGAGTTAACCGAGGCCGGCCAGCCGGGGTGTATCTGTGTTCCTGCCCAGGTGCGACCCCAGCTGCTACGACTGGTACACGACCACCCGCTCGGGGGCCATGATGGGGAACGGCGCACCCGGGAGACTCTGCGTCGCCAGTATCTCTGGCCTAAATTGGCGCAAGATGTGGCCGCCTGGGTGCAGGGCTGCCGGGCCTGTCAGCAGTGTGGGCAAAAGCCGGCGAGGTACCAGGTACCCCTGAGGCCGTTCCGAGTCAGTCGGACGAATCAGTTGGTCGGAATCGACCTGCAAGGGCCCTTTCCACGATCCCACCGGGGCAACCGATATATTCTTGTAGCGGTGGAGTACTTCACCCGCTACCCCGTGGCGGTGGCTATCCCGGATAAAACAGCCCTCGTAGTGGCCCGGGCCTTCGTGGAAAACTACGTACTTAAGTGCGGGATCCCCGAACGAGTCATTACCGACCAGGGTAGTGAATTCGAGGCCGAACTATTCCAGGCGCTGTGCCGAGAGTTCGGGATCCAGAAGGACCGAACCACGGCATATCACCCCCAGGCGAACGGGATGGTAGAGAGGATGAACCAGACTCTGGCCGGGAAGCTTAAACGCATGGCGGCCGCGAATCAACAGGACTGGGACGAACACCTCCCCTATGCCCTGTTCGCCTACACCACCGCCGTTCACACATCTACAGGACAGACCCCGTTCCTAATGATGTTTGGTCGCGAGTCTCGCCTGCCCGCAGATCTGCTGTTCGGTGTCCCTCCGCCGCAACGGGAGGAAGGGAGCCACCCCGTGGAGCACTTGCTGGAGACCCTGCGAGGGGCCAGGGGCCGAGCCTACCCGCACGGAGAGGCCGCGCACCAGCGGCAAGAGCAGGGCGCCCGACCCCGTATGGAGCCCCCCTTCTACACTGCGGGCTCCGAGGTGTGGCTGTACACTCCCCGCGTCGGTGCCGGACAGGTGGGGAAGCTGACCACCTACTGGCGAGGACCCTGGATTGTGAGACGGCAGATCTCACCATGGACGGTGCTGATTCAGGGAGGAGAGAGGGGCCGGGAGATGGTGGTCAACATCCGCCGACTGAAGCCGTGGCGAGCAGCCCCCGAGGGGGGGAGCCCCGCCGTCCAAGTACCCCGAAACCCCGGGGTCCCCCTACCCCCCGTGCCCGGGGGCCTCGCGCAGTATATGGGCCCCACGGAGCCCCGGGCTCCGAGGGGCCCCGGGCGGGGCCGGGGGCGACGAGGACGGCGACCCTTAAACCCCACCGCCTCTGAGTTTGTTCCCCAGCCCGCAGGTGCCAGAGACCGAGGGGAGCCGTTGGAATGGAGGAGGAGACCACCGCCGGAGCCCCAGGAGACGGAGCCGCCACCCCCGAGGCCAGCCACAAGGGCCGGGCGAATCCCGCGGACCCCGCGGCGATACCTCGTGGGGGCAACCCAGGCGAGGTGCTCCAGTCAACCCGGGACGGGGACTGGCACCCCGGGGGGCTATGTGGTGCCACAGCGACGGGGCCGCTCGGCCGAGCCAGGGAGCCGCCCGGCTTCCACCGCCGCACTGCCCCCCATCACCCCCCCCACATAAACACGCACCCACACCCACGTAGGGCCTCGTGGTCGGGTCACCTACCCTGAGTTTTCACCCGAGGGCCCCCTAGGGGGGTTACCCCACGGTTTCTCAGGGCCAGGGAATTGGACAGGACCCTTCCCAGGCCAAGTAACACTGCGGCGCCGTGGGCGGATTTGAGATCGCACGACCACGGCGAGCTCAGAGAGCCCCGCAGTTAGAAACGCATACAAACACAAACACGGGTCAGCAAGGCAGATAGCTGGGATCAGGAACCGGGACGACTGATTGGTCGAAAGTTCAAAGGCCGGCGGGATCGCAAAAGAGCGGGAAATCCTAGGCTCAGGATTGGTCGAGAGACCAAGGCGGTCGGGACGGGGGCGCCTAGCCTTTGATGTGAATAGTTTAAAAGAAAACGCAGGGGCAGTAGGGAACTCTCTTCTTCTGGAGTTTGGACACGGGGTCAGCGACGAAGGAGTCATCGGGCGAGCCGCTAGATTGTCTGCAGGACGATCTGAGCGCCGCAAGGTCACCAAGGACTACAGACGGTATCGTGTTGCGCGCCTTACAACACCTCAGAGCGGAGGGTAGGATCCGTAGGAGAGGGTTAGTTCGGGGTAAGGACGAGTAGGAAAGCGGTTTAGCAGAGAGCGCAGCATAGAATAGGGCTACACGGCACCAGAGTGTGGGTTAGAAGCGCCTTGCTGTCCCGCACACACACACGGGTGGCTCGGTTGGTTAGCAAGGGCTAATAAAATCTCGAGCGTAGTAACAAAACCGTGTTGTTGGGTGTTTTTGGAACGTGGTATTAGCGTGCACTGCATTCGCGAGTGTGTGGTCGTTGTACGCATAAAGGCCGTGGTCTCTGTACGATTGTGCGGGTACGGAGGTGTGTGCGTTAACGCCCGGGGAGAGCACTTTTGGTGTGTTGGCGTGACTACGCAGCCGTGTGAGAGGAGAATCGTCCTTGTACGATATTTGTGTTGACGTGCACGCGCGAGTGGGGGAGGGGACGAGTCGTCGTGTCGGCGTGTGCCCCGCTTGCGTGCGCTCGTTACTTGCGTAAGCTCTCGGCGTGCGTAATCGGCGTGCCCAAGGTGCGCGATCGTAACGTGGGCGGCCAGCGCAGCGCAGAGCGGCGCAGGAGTGGGTATCGCGTGTGGAGCTGTACGCGTGTGTGCGCGCACGTTCACGACGTGTGTAACACAGGTGCGCGATCCTAACGTGAGTGGTCAGGGTTGGGTGAGTGCCGTGCAGAGCTGTGTGTGGGTGTGCGCGTGCGTGGTTATCCATGCCTGCTACGCGGACCCGCGGTGGAGGGGAATCCTCGGGTGACGGCTCCCACACCCTGGGTGAGGAGCCTAGCGGCGGTTCGCTTAGCAGCGGGGGGGCGATTGATGATGTTAGTCCGGCCGTTAGTATTATCGAGGGAGGGATCTCGGGGGCTAGCGACCCCCACAAGACACAGGGAGAGAGAGACACGGGCAGAGCCTCAACAGCCTGTGGGGGGGCAAGTGCTGTTCACGAGTGTCACCTGTGAAGGCCGGCACGGCGCACGACGAGGATGGGGGGGGGGGGGAGCACCACGCCCGGCCGCCTTTGTCTCCCCAGTGGCAACGTTTTGCATACCGCGCCAGGTACTCATTTGAGGCTGAGTCGACCTAGGGGAGGCACGGGACCGGCTCACTGATGTTGGCGGTGAGCGGGAATCGAACTCGGGTGGCCGGGCTCGTGGTGCAGCGCGCGAACTGACGCACGCACAGACGGCGAGACCCACGTGACCAGTCACTTCCCACGTGGTGTCTCAGTGACTAGTCACGTGGTGTCTCCGTGACTACCCACGTCACTATACCCACGGCCTTCAAAGGTGCTACTCGCTAACAGCACTTGCCCCAACAGTCTGCCAAGGCTAAACGGGGGATCTTCGTCTTTGTGCCGCGATTACCTGAACCGGTCCTGGGCCTCCCCTAGGTCGACTCAGCCTCAAATGAACACCTGGTGCGGTGTGTAAACATCGATACCGGGGAGACAAAGGCGGCCGGGCGCGGTGCTGGCCACCCATCCCCCCTCGTGTGCCGTGCCGGCCTTCGTAGGTGCCGCTCGCGAACAGCACTTGCCCCAACAGTCTGCCAAGGCTACACGGGGGATCTTTGTCTTTGTACGCGCGTGCGTGACGACCCACGTGACTGCCCGTGACTGCGCGCGTCACCTGGCCACCGTCACCTGCCCGTTGCCATGGAGACGTCAACCACTTGAGGATTCAAGAGGCAACCGCTTTAGCAACGGCGGGGGAGTGGGGGGGGCAACTCTCCCTCCCCCTGCCCCCCACCCCCACTCATCACCCCGCATGACAATGAACGTCAAGTTGACCCGCCCGTCAATCAAGTCGTTTGCCAACCCACTGCTGGATGAAGGCGGCCTCCTGCCCACGTGGTGAGGCTGTGCGCCACTGATGTTGGTAGCCGTCTGTGGGGGAACCCGTGGCGCAGTGCGCTAACCACTGCGCCACCGCTCCCACCTGCTGGAGGGGAGCGTGGGGGGGAGGGGAGCGTGGGGGGGGAGCGTGGGGGGGGGAGCGTGGGGGGGGGGGAGCGAGGGGAGGAGCGTGGGGGGGGGGAGCGAGGGGAGGGGGGAAGGCGTGGGGGGGGAGCGTGAGGGGGAGGGGTGAGAGGGGGGGAGCGTGGGGAGGGGGGGGAACGTGGGGAGCGTGGGGAGCGTGGGGAGGGGGGGCGTGGGGGGGGAGCGTGGGGGGGGGGGAGCGAGGGAAGGGGGGGGAGCGTGGGGAGGGGGGGGGGCGTGGGGGGGGGAGCGTGGGGAGGGGGAGGGGAGCGTGGGGAGGGGGGGGAGCGTGAGGGGGGAGGGGTGAGGGGGGGAGCGTGGGGGAGGGGGGGAACGTGGGGAGGGGGGGCGTGGGGGGGGGAGCATGGGGGGGGGAGCGAGGGGAGGGGGGGGGAGCGTGGGGAGGGGGAGGGGGAGCGTGGGAGAGCGTGAGGGGGGAGGGGTGAGGGGGGGGGAGCGTGGGGAGGGGGGGAACGTGGGGAGGGGGGCGTGGAGGGGGGAGCATGGGGGGGGGGAGCGAGGGGAGGGGGGGGAGCGTGGGGAGGGGGAGGGGAACGTGGGGAGGGAGGGAGTGTGGGGAGGGGTAACTTGGGAGGGGGGGTGGGTGTCGCAGGCCGAGCTGACGCCGCTCATTCCCCCCCCCCACCGCGCTACTAATGTCGGTCGAGGGGTTCAATTAACCCGCGTGGCGGTGCCGTTCATTTACCATGCGTGCCCCTTCAGCCACCACCACCACCATTAACATCATCGTCATCGTCAGCATCATCGCCATCATCATCATAGCCATCTTCGTCACCATCATCATCATAGTCATAATGCAAAGCTGTCTCGGGTATGGACCAATCAACTTCAAGGACAGTGCATACATTATCAGAGTTATGTTTTTTGTTTGCATTATGACTGCAAGTATTGTGGTCTATGCAAACATGACTCCTTGTAAAGAAAGGTGTCAGTTTTGTTGCCAGATAGAAGGGTAAAAAAACTATTATAATTTTTTACTGGCAAATGAGGTTCGAATTGTGTAAATGCTTAACCCGAGCTCTCATGCTCTGATGGTGCATTGTCTTTGAGTTGTGCGCCTTTTGGCGTAATCTGGTCCAACCCATGTGAGACTAGGCTCTAAGGAAAGCTGTCTCGGGTGTGGACCAATCAACTTCAAGGACAGTGCATACATTATCAGAGTTATGTTTTTATTGTTTGCATTATGACTGCAGGTATTGTGGTCTATGCAAACATGACTCCTTGTAAAAAAAGGTGTTAATTTGTTTTGCCAGATAGAAGGGTAAAAAAACAATTATCACAATGCGAATTATCAGCGCATGTTTGTTGGCATGTCTTGCCACAAGTAACGTGTGGTTAATGCAGACTCGATGCTTCGCAATAGGTATCTGTTTGGTGTTTGAACATCTTGACACATGTTTTATTGACAGAAAGGGATAAATTCTAGGTTAATTCTAGATTTGAAGCTTTCGTAACTGCAAGGATTCATACTTTTAGATTGTTTCGGTAAAGTCACGGAGGGGAAAAATAAATAAATAATAATAAAAATCACTAATTACACCTGATGAAGGAAGCTTGTGTTGCCTCCGAAACGTGGTGATTTATTATTTTATTTCTATTAGTATTCCCACTAATTATTTATTTATTTATACCTACGTGACTTTACCGAAAAAACCTAAGAGTAGAAAGGTAAAAAAGCCTATTCTTGCTTTTTTACGATTTTGATACTAGCAAACAGGGTCATATAGATCATAAATATTTGTTTTCATTCAAATAAAGACACTCTTTTCGAAAGCCACATGTTCGGTTGCACCGGTACCTTTATTAACACGACCCCAACGTCACCGGGAGAAACATCGATTCACCGTAAACAATGCGCCCCACAATGCCCGGCCAATCACGGGGCGCCGATTTGCCACCGCGTGCCGGCACTGCCGACCAATCAGGCGTCGAACAAACGACGCCGCCCCCTCCCTTCCCGCACACCACGTGTCGCAAAACATGGACAGTAACAACCATTGGCCACAGGACAACCACGTGCTTGAGCACGCTAGCATGCGATTGGCTGTCTCGTACCGGTGGGGGGGAAGGGCGGGGGGTGACCAATCAGGGCGTAGTTCGTCGTTCAAGTTAAAATATAACGCGACCTGAATAACGCGATAGCTTAGTGCGACACGACAACAACAACAACAAGATCGTAACATCGACATAAATAACACAGACTTACAGCTCTCGTAGCTCAATATTACACATACATCACGTTATATAAATACAGTGGTAACATGGGACCTTGCATCGATATTCAGTGTGAGAGGATGCGGTAGTGAAATCGGCTGGCCGAGTGTTTATTGTGACTGGCTGATTGTTCATCGGTTGGCTGATTGATAATCGTGACTTTGCTGATTGATCATCGTGGCTGGCTCAGTGTTAATTGGCCAATTGGTAATTGAATTGGCCGATTATCAATCAGCCAACCGATGAACAATCGTGGCTGGCTGATCGTGAATTGGCTGGCTGGCTGCAATTGCTGCGGATTCGACCAAAATCTCTCTTCGGCTGACCTAACCGGACTGCATCACGGACCATTCGACACCGGCTACATTGAGGAGGCCAATGAACACCCCATTTATCCACTCGGCAAGCGACGATGCCACGGACGGTGAGTGGAATCGCTTTTTGTGTTCAGTTTTGTTGAACTCTCCTTCACGTACGGTGCGAAATAAGTTCAACGAACGTACTTGACCCACGACGACTTCCCACGGATTCCGTGGGCCATCGCTTCGAGTTGGTGTCGCGGTGAGATTCAAAGTGGACCACATTATGGATCTCTCTCTCTCTCTCTCGTTTCCACCGCGCTCGTTTTGTATCGTTTAAATAAAATTGGTCGAAACTCGTTCCACGTCTCTGCGCGTCCGATTTTGATTCACGAATCGATTTGGTTGCGTTATATTAAGCGACTATTCGCAAGTTTCGTGTATAAAAGGTAAGGGGCCGTCCATAAATGACGTCACGCGATTTTGGACGATTTTTTTACCCTCCCCCCCCCCTCGTCACACGGCGTCATAAAGAGTCAGACCCCCCCCCCCCCTCGAATGACGTCACAAAACTCTGCCCCCCCCCCCCAAAACCATATTTCCATTTTAAAAATAAAACACGCTTCAAATCGCTTTAAACTATTGTCATTGTAGTGCGTATTTAATGTGGCAGGAGAAAACATTTATTAAAACGTCTATTTAATTAAGTGGAACGTGTTGTCTATATTTATTTAAAGTTGCGCATTTTGACGTGACGTCACATTTCTCAAACCCCCCCCCCCCCTCGTCACACATCGTCACAAACGTCTGACCCCTCCCCCCCTAGGTGCGTGACGTCATTTATGGACGGCCCCTAAGGCCTACCTGAGCTCTGTGGCTCTTCTTCAGAAGCGACCCTGCCACAAATGACAGCTCAACACGTGGACATTTCTAGCAGCAGCAGCAGCCAAATATTGTAAACGCGTGGGATTCATCTTCTTGGTTCTTTCGGTAAAGTGACTTTACCGATAATAAAATAATAAAAAATAAAACATTTATTATGTTTTATTTTTATTATTTTATATGAAACAATTATTATGTTTTATTTTTATTATTTTATTATTTCCCTTCTACGTGACTTTACCGAAAGAACCAAGAAGATGAATCCCTGCAGTCACGCAAGCTTTAAATCGAAATTTAACGCGTGGCGATGTTGATTCTAAAATGTGGAGAGAAAAACTCGGGAGGACCCAGAGAAAAATCCACGCGACCACGAGGAGAGAGAGAGACACCGCAAACTCCAAATATACAGCAGCAGCATCAGCAGCAGCAGGCGTCAGGGTTGGGATCGAACCCACGACCTCCTGCACACCCCAAGTGGGATTGTTAAATGCCCCGCTTCCTCTTGTCAACTCTCTCCTTTGTATTGTTTTGTCGGGTATCGTTTCGTAATCTTTTGCTCCTTTGTAAACGGTCCGTGTGTTTCTTTCCTGCAGGCCACGTTTTGTACGTCACCTTCGCGCGCAATTCCCTATTCAGTAAAAAAAAAGAAACCAAATCCACGGTCCAAATTCGAGCCATTACATTCATTGATTAATTCGACGAATTACCAATTTTTTTTTAAACAATCGATTCTTACGCTCACCCGCAAACCATCGTTCAAAGCGTTGTGTGTGTGTGCGCGTGTGTTGGTTACCATCCCACACACACTCCCCACACCTTCCCCTCGAGTTGCGATTCGGGAGTTAATTAAAGCGCGGCTGATTGCAGGAAGCCGTGAAGCCGGCCACCACCTTGACCTGTTCCACCCCCCGGGGGGGGGTCGGGGGAGGGAACGCGAACCCCCCAAAGTGAGCCGGCCGATTGCCTTTGTGCTGTGTGCGCGCGTGAGGCCGTGCACGCATGAGAAGTGTTACCGCACGTGCACTCTGCACGTGTAGTAACACTGCACGTGTCGTGTGACTGCACGTGTCGTGTTACCGCACGTGTCGTGTGACTGCACGTGCGGTGTTTCTGTACGTGCGGTGTTACTGCGTGCGTGCGTTCTGCGCGAGCGTTTACTGTGTTGCATGTTGCGTGTGTACTGTGTGCAGTATATGTACTGTGTGTGCACTGTGTATATGTACTCTCGGTGTACTGTTAGTGTAGAGTGTGTGCACTGTGTATATGTACTGTCGGTGTACTGTTAGTGTAGAGTGTGCACTGCGGGTGCGTGCCGTGTGCGTGAACTACTCTGACAGCGCGTGCTTGTGTACCCTGTGTAGCATGCGCAGTGAGTTTGTGTACTGTGTGTGTGTGTGTACTGTGTGTACTGTGAGTGTGTGTGCTGTGTGTTATGTGTGTGTACTGTGAGTGTGTGTGTACTGAGTGTGTGTACTGTGTACTCTGTGTGTGTACTGAGTGTGTGGAGTGTGTGTGTGTGTACCGAGTGTGTGTGTACTCTGTGTGAGTGTGTACTGTGTGAGTGTGTACTGTGTGTGTGTACTGTGAGTGTTTACTGTGTGTGTGTGTACTCTGTGTGTGTACTGTGTGTGTGTACTGTGAGTGTGCTGTGTGTGTGTGTACTGTGAGTGTGTAGTGTGTGTACTGTGTACTGTGTGTACTGTGTGTGTGTACTGTGTGTGTGTACTGTGAGTGTATGTGTACTGTGAGTGTTTACTGTGTGTGTGTACTCTGTGTGTGTACTGTGAGTGTGTACTGTGAGTGTACTGTGAGTGTACTGAGGACGAGTCGCCCGTGACTCGTTTAGCTGCAGCTCGTCGCTGTCACCGCGTGCAGGCGCCATCGGCCAACTCCATCAGCCTTGAGTCGCCACGCGGGGCCGGGGAGACAAGGAGAAGAGAGAGAGGTCACACCGTCAACGCCGTCCACCTCGGCCCCCAGCACACGCCTCCGTTGCAAGGCCCACGAGTGACAACATCACCCCATCTCTTTTGTTTTTACGACCAGTGGAAACAAGAAGATGCTCGGTGTAGTCGGCACTTTGCTTCGTTCATCATTTCGTAAAAAAATTTTTTACTTTGCTTTATGTAAACCCCCATCTCTCGCTCACTCCCTCGGTCACTCCCTCGCTCACTCCCTCGCTCACTCCCTCGCTCACTCTTTCGCTCACATCACCCCATCATCATCATCGTCGTCCTGCTGACAACCCCCAATGGTTTCAGATGTTGTGGCTGAAGTCGCGCACACGGACCAGGATGTCTTATCGGGGACAGTGGCTCCACATGTGAACATTTGTGAAGAACACTGCGCTAAAGGTGTCCTTCTCCGTCTTTCCGAAACTTCATCAGCTTTGTAATTTATAGGAATAGGGTTTGACCCTTTCTGGCAATGAAAACGGGGAGGTGTCAAGATGTTAAAACACCAAAACGGGGAAATCCTTTGCAAGGAATCGTGTCTGCATTCACCGTTTCTGATGGACATGCAAACACTCTGAATTTGGATTTAAAGCTTTCGTGACTGCAGGGATTCATAGTCTTGGTTCTTTCGGTAAAGTCATGCAGAAGGGAAATAATAAAATAATAAAAATAAAACATAATAAAATAATACAATTCTCACGACGTTTCGGCCACAACGCAAGCAGCCGTCCTCAGGTGAAGAACAGGTCTGTCGGAAAGACAGCGTCTGAATGACGACGGCTGTTCTTCACCTGAGGACGGCTGCTTGCGTTGTGGCCGAAATGTTGTGAGAATTGTATATTATTATGTTTTATTATTTTATTATTTCCCTTCTACGTGACTTTACCGAAAGAACCAAGAAGATCGCTGAACTAGTTACGAATTGCCACGTTGTGTTTACGTGACAAACCTTACCAATTGGCTGTGTCGGGTGGTGGAGGGTTTAACGACACACACAAAAAAATAACCCTCTATTATTGTACGCATGCATGTATGTTGTTGTTATTGACGATGATGATGGTGTGGACCAATCAGTTTCAAGGACAATGCATACATTATCAGAGTATTGTTTTTTGTTTGCATTTGACTGCAAGTATTGTGGTTAATGTTAACACGATTCCTTGCAAAAGGTGTCAATTTTGTTGCCAGAAAAAAGTGGAAAACCCCTATTAGTAGATGTTGTTGTTGCCGCGACAGGGAGCCAGGGAACATTCCCGCGTCTGTGCACGACTGTTCTTCCATTTAATATTTATATATTCTACCTGCACGAGCACGCCGGCGCTATAATAACACACGCGGGCATGATGCTTAAAGTGGCTATCTCAAAAGGCTATCAGGATAACGCTTATTGCCCGGCAATTCGAATCTTTATTTTCGCCTTTTGCTGATCGGCTGTTCCTCCACCACCACCACCACCGCACGTTGTCATTACCAAGGTCCGCCCGCGTGGCGATACGGGTTGCCATAGCCCGCGGCACTCGACTTTACAGGATTCCAATCTGGTGCCAGCAGCCGCATTATGCATTGTGAGTGTTGTGTGTGTGTGGGTGTGTTTAAACTGTTATTGCGTGACCGTTAGCACCGGGAAGCGGTAGTGTAGCGGTTAGCGCGCTGCGCTATGAACCTGACGACCCGGGTTCGATTACCGCTCACGGCTAACACCAGTGACGATTATCTGAACCGGTCCTGGGCCTCCCCTAGGTCGACTCAGCCTTAAATGAGTACCTGGTGCGGTGTGTAAACATCGCCACTGGGGAGACAAAGGCGGTCGGGCGTGGTGCTGGCCACCCACCCCCTCGTTCGTGTACCGTTCCGGCCTTAATAGGTGCTCGCTAACAGCACTTGCCCCTACAGTCTGTTAAGGCTATACGGGGGATCTTTGTGTGTGTGTGTTTAAACTGTTATTGCCGTGACCGTTAGCACCGAGACAATGGTTTGTCGCACGCTTGCACGCACGAATGCATACAGGCAAGGATTTAGGGCTCAAAACCCAGCGACCCTTCGTTGTTGCGTTTCTCCCGAGGCATCTGGTGCGGTGGTCTGTAAAAGATCAGCACTGGGGAGACAAAGGCTCGTCTGCCGTGCGTGACTTAATAGATGCTCGCCAACACCACTTACCCCAACCTACACGGGAGATAAGTCTCATATATCGTGTATATGCAGTACTGTAACTGTATATACGAGCAATCCACACGTCCTTTGGGCGTGACTGTCTGTCTGTCGCAGTCAACCAGCCAGCCAGCAAACCTTTTTTTTCTTAAATGATATCCAGTGCAGCGGTATGACGAGATGGAGCGGGGGGGGGTTTGTGGAGGCATATCTCAGAGACACTTATAAATCCAGATTTGAGATCTACTTTCTTTCGAACTGCATTGTGTGTTTTAGTGTATTGTCCTTCCCTCCACGACCTTTCGATTAGCACGGTTGGCTACGTACGAACAAGGCGCATTCCCTATCCATGTTGAACTTCTTTCGCAGCGTACGGAGCCAAGCTCATCGGAGGTGCGGGGGAAGGACAGCAAACTACGACGCACACGGCAGTTCTAAGGAAATCAGCAGCAGGCCACGCTTTCCCACCTGATGACGGACGCTTGTGTTGCGCCTGAAACGTCGTGATCTATTTTATTTTCTACCCACGTGACTTTACCGAAAGAACCAAAGCGTATGGATTCCTGCAGTCACGAAAGCTTCAAATCTAGATTAAAATTCGTTTTTTTCAAATACAGATGTACAAAGTGCCTAGCTCCAGTGGCTTCCCAGTATCGGGAGGAAGATGCGTTCCAGACGGCCGCGGGAAGCGCATTTGAAAGCACCGCGCGACGTGGTGGCCACCGTCTTTGCTCCATGGCTGAGCCAAAAGCCGCTACTGCTGCTTCCACTACCGCTGCTGCCACTACTGCTGCTGCTGCTGCCACTACTGCTGCTGCTGCTGCTGCCACAACTGCCGCTGCTGCTACGGGGATGACCGCAGTTCGCGCGATGGCTGTTTGAATTGCTCCTTCGACGAGATGCCAAAATTTGCCTGGCGCGTCGCGGCGGGCGAGGGGGGCGGGGGGGGGGCTGTCGGAGTGTCTCACCGTGGCTCTTGCCTCGCTTGCAACCTAGTCCGGACATGGCCCCGATGCGGTCAATCTTGAGACCGAAGCACCCATCCTTGAGATGTCCCCTGCTCCTCGTCAGAGGCGCCGCGCCGTGACGGTGGTGGTGGTGCTGCTTGTAGAAGCCGCGCTCCGAGCGGTTTTTGAAGTTCGACGGAGATTTCCCGGCGGGGCTCCCGGCGGCGACGGGGGCGACGGGGGCCGCCGAAACGGCTCCGGCTCTCGCCCATCCGGCCGGAACCCCACGGGCAGCCCGGCCTCGGGTTCCAACCCACACGTCGGAGGTGGCGGGCAGCAGAGACGTCCCGGTGAGCGGGGAGCGGAGACGGGGCGCGTGGAGCCTGCGTCCGCGTAGGGCGCGCATCTGTTGGGGGGGGGGATACGGGGGGGGGGGACAAGGGGGAGGGGGGGACAAGGGGGGGGGGGGCACGTGGCGTGTCACCTCTTGCGGTTGATGGATCGTGCGAGATGTGAATTCCCTCGCCTGGTATGCAGGAGGTCGCGAGTTCCATCCCCGTAGTCGCACATCACTATAGTGACACGTGCCAGTCGCACGTCACGTTCGTAACGGGTGACGATGTCGGGCGTCACGGTGGCGAGATGTTAATTCCTTCACCTGGTGCGCAGGAGGTCGTGAGTTCGATCTCGACCCTGACGCCTACTGCTGTATATTTGGAGGTTGCGTGTTTCTCTATATTTCTCTCTCCGTGGTCGCGTGGATTTTTCTCCAGGGGGTTTTCACCTCCACGTTTAGAATCAACATCACGCGCCCGAGAGGATGTGGCTGCTCTTGTGCATTTCCACGCGATGATAAGTCATTGGATTCTTCGAGCTATCAGTTGTGGCCAGCTCGCTTCTGCAAGAGAACTATAGGGAGCTCGGTTGGCTTTACCCGCTGAGATGCAAATAGCTTGGTTTATAGTTTTACTTCAGTTTCACTTTGAAGAGGAACTCGGTAGCAGTTCGGTGACGACACGAATAGGTGCTCGCTAAAACACGCACGTGGACTTTTGGGGGGCAAGTGCTGTTTGCGAGCACTTCTCAAGGCCGGCGTTGTTTAGGAATCGATTTGGGGAGGCACAGGACCGGTTCAGATATCCCTCATGGTATTTGGCCGTGAGGAGTGCGAATCGAATTCGGGTCGCTGGGTTCGTAGTGCGGGGCGCTGACCGCTACACTACCGCTCCCCACAAAGACAAAGATACCCCGTATAGCCTTAACAGATTGTCGGGGCAAGTGCTGTTAGCGAGCAGCACCTATGAAGGCCGGCACGGCACACGAGGGGATGGGTGGCCAGCACCACGCCCGGCCGCCTTCGTCTCCTCAGTGGCGATATTTTTACGCACCGCACCAGGTACTCATTTGAGGCTGAGTCGACCTAGGGGAGGCCCAGGAACGGTTCAGGATAATCGTCGCTGGTGTTGGCCGTGAGCGAGAATCAAACCCGGGTCGCCAGGTTTTGTAGCGCAGCGCGCTAACCACTACACGACCGCTCCCCACAACCGACACACACACCGACACACACCGACACACACACACGCGCGCGCTCCGAGTGTAAGAACAAGACGCCCTTAAAGGCAAAAGTTGGTGGATCACGCAGACATTACGAGCGCAGTGCTTCGAAGCGCGGAATTTTCGGTTGTTTATTTCTGCAGGAGCTCTCCGCGTATCATGCAAAACTACAACTCCGTTACACGAATTGGCACGTTTGACCACCAAACCTTCCTGAATATTAGATTATTTGGGGGAGAGGGGGGTGGTGGTGGTGGTCATGAGACTAATTGGGATAATAAGACAAACTGGGAATTTTCGTCGCGTGGAATTTTTTTTTCTCCGGCTCCTCCGGTCTCCCCTCCTCCTCCCCCCTGCACACCTGAAGTCGTGCACTCGAATATCATTTCGGATGATTTTGCCGCGATAAAAGCAGCACGCACGCGACGATGAGCCACTTCGTCGAGCTGTCGTTTGTGGCCAGGTCGTTTCGGCGATCTTCACCTGCTAAGATAACGAAAGCATTTTCAGTTTGATTTGTATATTTTTTTAAAGGCATTTGTTTACCTTTCCTGTACTTGGCGCCTCTGTCGTGGTATTTTTTGTGTTATTGTTCTGACCCCCCGTGCCCCTGGTGGACATCTGTGGGGGGGAAGAGCTTTATAGCTCATCGGATTCCTCCTGCAGTAGAAACGCTTCTGACATTTAACGTCGGGAAACGAAATGATCGTGAAGCCAGACAGGAACTCGAATCTGGAGTCCCTCTCCGTGTAACCTTGAGCACTTATCTCGGTAAAACCATCACCATCATCACCACCACCATCATCATCACCATCACCACCACCACCATCATCACCATCATCACCACCACCATCATCACCATCATCACCACCACCATCATCATCACCATCATCACCACCACCATCATCACCATCACCACTATCATCACCATCGCCACCACCATCACCACCACCAGCAATTCATAAACTCGGGGCTAAGAGTTTGGGGTCGTTGACCCCCCCCCCCCCCCTAATCGAAGCGTCATCATTGTCACGGCGAGCGGTTTGATTTGACAAGTTGCGCAATCCTCATTCAGTTCATCGGAATTTGGGGCAAACGCTGCAGGCAGACGAGGCCGAGTTCTACGGAACGGTGAAAGTCGCGTGTAGATTTATCTACTACATGCGTATAGATGTTGGGTTTTATATAGATACATCACACGTGTTGTATGTAACTTGTCGCTTGCATATACTTTATAACTAACTATAATCGGGACTAGAAACACATTTTTCTACAAAATGAAACTAAAGTGGAAACGTGAAACGTCGGCGTTACATTGAAGTGTTTCGTGTCGTGGGTAAAAAAAAAACCCGTGGGTGGTGAGCGAATGCAATTTAACAAAATAAAAAAAAACAAATAGAATCCGTGACGTTTCAGGCAATGGTCTTGCTTCATAGCACATACGGGCCGTGCTTTTGAAGAAGGGAAATAGCCTGAAACGTCGTCGCTGATTATGTTTTTTTGTTTAAGGCCACGCACAGAGCGCTATTGACGAGAGTGTGTTGCGTGAGTTGTTGTTGTTGTTTGTGCACAACTGCCATGTACGTGCGTATGTTGAACTTCTTTCGCGCCGTACGTAGCCAACCGTGTTAATCGGAGGTGCTGCAGCAGCAGCACCAAGCGATCAGCAACCAACAGCACTATCAGACAATTAGGAGTGGGGGGATGGGGGTTTGATGCCACTCTGCATCGCTATTGGATCCAGCTGCGATGAGTGTTGGCCGAGGATGTGTCGGGTCACCGCTAGGTCGACTCAGCCTTTTAAAACTATTAAACTTTTGTTTTATTTTGCCAGGTAAGGCCCCACTGATACGGTGGTTCTTGTTTCAGAAGCTACATGGCTTTCACAAACGATGAGCTCAACGAAGTGACGTATCATTGTGTGGGAATTCATATCAGCCAAGTAACTCTAAACGCGTGATGTTGATTCTAAATGTGGAAGGAAAACCCGGAGGAGCCGGATACAAATCCACGCGACCACGGGAAGAGAGAGAGAGAAAGACGCAAACTCCAAATATACAGCAGCAGGCGTCGTCAGGGTCGGGATCTAATCCACGACCTCCTGCATACCAGGCGAGGTAGTTAACATCTCACCACAGGGAGATAGAGAGAGAGACACACACACCGCAAACTCCAAATATACAGCAGGCATCGTCAGGGTCGGGATCGGGATCGAACCCACGACCTCCTGTATACCAGGCGAGGTAGTTAACATCTAGCCACCGTGATGATGATGAATGATGAGAGAGACACGCAAACTCCAAATGTACAGCAGGCGGCGTCAGGGTCGGGATCTAATCCACGACCTCCTGCATACCAGGCGAGGTAGTTAACATCTCCTAGCCACCGTGCCGCCCTTTAAATATCGATCTATAAGTCGCGTTAAAACAATCAACGATTGCGGAGGGCCGGGCATGGGAATTAAAAGGCTCCCCTCATGAAGCTGACATTGCCTTAATAGGTGCTCGCTAACCAGCACTTGCCCCGAGTCACACCAATCTGTGTAGTTGCTATATGGAGGTGGGGGGGGGTGATTCTTTGTGTTGTGCGTGTGACCTGCGGTACTTGTGCGAGGTGTGAAAAGGAAGTGATATGGTTTGACGGGTGATGTCACCTGCATCTTGAGTCAGCGGTTTGTTCACACGGCAATGAATTCTTATCACGGGTAACCCCCCACCTAGCCCTCCCATACGGTTCAACATTACATCATTAACAAGTGCACGTCTCTCTCTCTGTGTGTCTGTGTGTGACAGCACACACGCTCACGACAGCACACACGCTCACGACAGCACACACGCTCACGACAGCACACACGCTCACGACAGCACACACGCGATGCTCCACGCCGCTAAGTCGAGAACGCGCACGTACGCAGGGTAAAGATCCCCCCCCCCCCCCCCACATGTAGCCTTCACAGCATGTTGGAGGTTGGGGCAAGTGCTGTTATAGCGAGCACCCATTAAAGTTACGCACGCACGCACAAGGGGTCTCCACACACAGAGACACACGCGGAAGGAGCAGGCACACGGAACGACTCACTATGGTGGACAGCATCACGTCCGCCCGCCTTTGTCTCGCGAGAGGCGATGTCTACTACACACCGCGCCAGGTGCTCTTTTGAGGCCGAGTCGACCTAGGGGGAGGTCCGGGACCCGGTTCGGATAATCGTCACCCCGGGTGTTGGTGACCGTGAGCGGTGATCGAACTCGGTGACGCCGGGTTCGTAGCGCATGGCGTGGCGCTAACCGCTGCGCCACCGCTCCCCGCTACACGCGTACACCTACACACACCCGCATGTATATATGTGTCGATGGTGGCGATGGCACGATAAGTGGAAGGTGATCCGTGCAGAGGTAGCATTACCTGGACAAAGCTAGATGCGCCTGTGCGCGCGTGTGTGTGTGAATATTCCTGTGTGTGTATGTTTGTGTGTGTATTCCTGTGTGTGTATGTTTGTGTGTACCTGTGTGTATGTTTGTGTGTACCTGTGTGTGTTTGTGTGTGTGTGTGTGTGTGTATTCCTGTGTGTGTTTGCGCGTGTGTGTGGGAGTATTCCTGTGTGTGTTTGTGTGTGTATTCCTGTGTGTTTGTGTGTGTGTCAGTGTGTCAACGGAGCGGTCGTGTAGCGATGAACCCGAGTGATCCGGCCACCAACACCGGTCACGAATTATCTGAACAGATCACGGGAGCCTCCCCCTCGGGTAGACTCGGCCTAAAGCGAGTACCTAACGCGGCGGCGCAAAAACAGCAGCGCTGGGAAGACAAAGGCGGCCGGGCGTGGTGTTGACCACGCAGCCCCCTCGCGCTGCGTGCCGGCAATCATCGGCACTGCTCGCAAACAGCAAAAAAAAAAGTCCGTCAAGGCTACGCGAGTGAGAATCCCTTTGTGTCTTTGCGGGTGCGTGAGTGTCGTCTCACCTGCACGGCGATTGGGTTGGCTCGACTTCGACCCACTGCGGACACGACCGTGAAGACTGCGACCATCAGCAGCAAGCGCATCCTCTCCCACCCCCACGCGCGCTCGTCTCTCTCGGTCTCTCTTCCTCTGTCGCCCTGCGCTCGATTCCCGGCCGCGACGGCGTTCCCCCTGGCTCTTCTCTCCTCCTCGGCTGCCCTCTCTCCCGTCTCTCCCCTCCTCCGCGGGTCTCTCTCACCACCACCACCAGCACCACCCCCCACCCCCCGCCGCTACTCTCTCGGTTCCGCTACTGCTCGTACCTCTCCTCTCTTCACCGTCTTGGTCGTCTCGAATGCGCTCCTCCTCCTCCTTGCGTCTCTTTCTCTCTCGTCTCTCTCCCCTCGCTTGCGGGTCTCTCTCCCCGCCTCTCGATCTCGCTGTGCCTCTCACCTAACTCCGTGTCTCTCCGTCTCCGCTACGGTTGTTTGAACCCCTTCCCCGTCTCGCTTCACCTATTTGCTTCTTCGTCTGTATCTCGATTTCGCTTCTCTCCGTCCGTCCGTCTCTCGCTCTCTCTCGCTCTCTATTAATGCTTTTTTGCGAGTCCCCGCCGCCCTGTTCCGTTGTAACAACGCTACGGCAATAATCAATCAACAATCAGTCGATGATTCTAAAATCATTATCCCCCAACACGGACTAATGACCACGCCGCTGCATCTCGAAACCGCCGCTCCGCCGTTTCCCAGTCGCCCTCCCGTATTTATAGAGACCGTGGCCGGTGCAATGGGGAGTGCATTCTTTATTTATTTACACACAGACTTGCCCTTTTTTTATTATTATTATTTTCAAATTACTCGCTACACCACTGCGTGCACTAACGCCTTCCATAACGATAATGCAAAAAAATATATATAAAATTATATTATTACTAAAATACCCGACGCACAGGTTGACGTCACTAAAGAACGACTGACGGCGAAATCCTCCTCCTGAGTCACCAACGCCCTCGTGTGTGTGTGACGAGGGGGGAGGGGGGGGCTAGAGTTTGTACGAAGTAATTAAACAAACTATTGTTTTTTGTAGATGCATGAAAAATAATCATCGCCTTGAACGTTTCCGCGAGTTGAGTGATTGAGCGCACACGCCTCCAACGTCATACGGATGAGTCATCGCCACCTGGAATTGGGGATACGAAGAGGTGTGGGTGGAGGGGGAACGGGAAACCAAATGACAAATAAATAATTTCGAGAGAACAATCGAGGAAGAATAACCGTGCGCACGCACCGATTTGCGTGACGATTCCGTCTAACGTGCGGCTCCGCCTGAGCTCGTCCCGGTGTAACAGGCTAAACTAACCCCTGCCACGATCAAACCCTGGCCCAGGCAAGAGTAATCCCGGGGGGATGAAGTGTCCTAGACTAAACTAAACCCCCCGGGGGTTTAAACTCGACTGGGCCAGGCCATACCACCCCTCCAGGGCAGAAGATGCCCCATGTGAAAGTTCAAACGAACTTCAATCGATATCTAAAAATCGTATACATGGAAGTATGAATCTCAATTTGATCAATTGAAGCATTTTTAGGGTTAGGGATAGGGTTAGGGATAGGGTTAGGGATAGGGTTAGGGATAGGGTTAGGGATAAGATTAGGGATAGGGTTAGGGATAGGGTTAGGGATAGGGTTAGGGATAGGGTTAGGGATAGGGTTAGGGATAGGGTTAGGGATAGGGTTAGGGATAGGGTTAAGGTTCGGGTTAGGGTTAGGGATAGGGTTAGGGATAGGGTTATTATTATTATTAAAGTTTTTCTGGTTGAAGCAATCAAAGTCTATGTGTTTACAGTTTTAAATAAAATGTTGGAAAAATTTAGTAATTCATGTGTATATCGCTCAACACTTACTATCATGGGGGTATGATTTGGCCTAGAGGGGTATAATCTCGCCTAGGCCGTTTTAACCCCGGGTATACGACGGCCTGGCGGTATACTTCGGCATGTTAAATCTGGAAGTCCGTGACTACACTGGTGGAACACGATCACTGTGTAACACGGTTTTTGTCCCTGAGTAGTAAGTTGTTTTCGAATTGCTTATGCCTCAAAGTATAGAAAGTGGCTGTTATTCCCCGTAAACTTTGCTTTGTGACCAGGACTTCACGTGAAAGAATAACACACATGCACACCACGTGTTCTCATTAACAATAGTTACATTTCAAAATATCACTGTCCTGGTCACAAAAGCAAAGTTTGTGGGGGGCTAATAGCCACTTTCTGTACTTTTGAGGCATAAGCAATTAGTAAATAACACTTACTACCCAGGAACAAAAAAACATTTATTTGTTGCTACAAAGTGATTAGCAGCTCAATGCGCGCGTAGTGATTGCTGTGTATTTGATTTAGCCGAGCGGTGGCGGTGGTGGTGGTGGGGGTGGTGGTGGGGGTGGTGGTGGTGGGGGTGGTGGTGGTGGTTTCGCTTCTGCTGCTCCACGTGGCCTGCCTCACTGCCTGTGATCCAGCGCTGTGGGGGAAACGGCGAGGGTTGGTGGACCACAAAGACAACGATCCCCCGTGTAGCCTTAAGAGACTGTTGGGGCAAGTGCTGTTAGCGAGCAGCACCTACGAAGGCCGACACGGCACACGGTGGGGTAGGGGTAGCCAGCACCACGCCCGGCCGCCTTTGTCTCCCTAGATGTTTACCCACCGCACCGGGTACTCATTTGAGGCCGAGCCGACCTACGGGAGGCCCTGAACCGGTTCAGATAACCGTCACCGGTGTTGGTCGTGAGCGGGAATCCAACTCGGGTGACTGGGTTCGTAGCGCAGCGCGCTAACCGCTGCGCCACCGCTCCCCCCCACACACAGATGTTGATGCTGCGAAACTCCCTTACCCGTGCATGTGGCGTTGATGAGGCGGTGGTGCTGTATCCTGGCTCGCCACAACAACAACATCAACAACAACATCAACAACAGCAACAACAGTAACACAAAACGTGGACTCGACCTGTTCCATCTGCGCGTGATACGAGTGTTGCCCTCTAGCACGCATGTGGTTGCTTTGGGAGTCCTCATTAAATGACCGAAAACGCCTTAGTACACAGAGGACCGCAGAGCTTGGGAGATAATTTTCTACGCGGGCTCACGGCCTGGCTGCTGCTGCTGCCTTCCCGCTCCTCGTTCTCTGTAGTTCCTCCTCTTTATGAGTTTGAATGATTATTATTATTATTTGCAAATAGTCATTCACGTGCTCTGCTTCGCGTCTCCAAATGTCGGGCAGACCCTTTGACGAACGCGCGCGGATCTTCAATCTCGGGTGAGTCCGCAGGAGCCGCGCCACGCGATTACCAAAAGTCTCGTGCCTATCGGGTGACATTGGCGAGCGTTATCGTGACCCCCACGTGGCAGACAGACGGAGAGTGTGTCCGTCCCCCCATCACCCCCAGCCCCCCCCCCCACGTAGCAGATGCAGCGTGGGCCACTGTGTGACGGCCGTCGGTGGGGTCAGATTTGCGAAATAAAAAACAAAAAATCTCCGCACTTGACTCATTTTGGGGTCGTACAGACAGCAGCGATCACCGTCACCACGCCCGTGCAGTGTGCAGGTAACCACCTGCAGCGTGCAGGTCACCACCTGCAGCGTGCAGGCGACTTCCTGCAGCGTGCAGGTGGTGAGCTGCACGATGTGTAACCCGATTTAAAGCTTTCGTGAATGCAGGGATTCATCTTCTTGGTTCCTTCGGTAAAGTAACGCAGAAGGGAAATAATGAAATAATAAAAATAAAACATAATAAGATGCAATTCTCACGACGTTTCGGCTACGACGCAAGCAGCCGTCCTCAGGTGAAGAACAAGTCTTTCGGAAAGACAACGTCATTCGGACGTCATTCGGACGCAGCCCTGCTCTTCACCTGAGGACGGCTGCTTGCGTTGTGGCCGAAACGTCGTGAGAATTGTATATTCTTATGTTTTATTATTTTATTATTTCCCTTCTACGTGACTTTACCGAAAGAACCAAGAAGACGTGTGTCACCCGTCTGGTTCTTAGCTTTCTTGAGCTCTCCGTTGCATGGTTAAACAATATCAAAACTTGGCTCATGATGGAATTCACCGCACTCACCTTTTGCGTCCGAAAACTGCACCGCCACTCCACCCAATAATTACAATAACACTATCATCAGCATTATTATTCTTTCGCACCGTGCGTAGCCAACTGTGTCAATCGGAGGTGGGCAGGAAGATGTCCAGGAGGCTCGTTGCCAATGTCCTGCTGCTGCTGGTCACGACGAGAGGGCTTCAGCAGAGAGAGAGAGAGTTCGTGTCGCTGTTCCTATTCCTCCGTTGAAGGGACGCAGCCTCCAGTCGGCTGCTTTGTGGGTTCGTGGTTTGGGTTGCACCGCCTTTAAAGTATCCCGACGTAGCCCTGTGCACACGTGTACGAGTTCTATTCATCTCGACGTATCTTTGTGGGTTTACGAGATGGGTCCATCGTTTGGGTTGCATGGCCGCAAACGCAGCACTGTGCCTTGTCAGGGTCTTTAATTTTGACATTCGAAGCTGTGGCTCAGTGTCGGCCTGTTGATGTTCTGACGCGGTTGTTGGTTACGCGGATATGGGTGGGCGGGTGGGTGGGCGAGCGGGTGGGTGGTGTGTGGGTGGGTGGGTGGGCGAGTGAGCGGGTGGGTGAGTGGTGTGTATGGGTGGGTGAGTGGTGTGTGGGTGGGTGAGTGAGTGGTGTGTGGGTGGGTGGGTGGGTGAGTGGTGTGTGGGTGGGTGGGCGAGTGAGTGGGTGAGTGGTGTGTGGGTGGGCGAGTGGGTGGGTGAGTGGGTGGTATGTGGGTGTGTGGGTGGGTGGGCGAGTGAGCGGGTGGGTGAGTGGTGTGTATGGGTGGGTGAGTGGTGTGTGGGTGGATGGGTGGGTGAGTGAGTGGTGGGTGGGCGAGTGGGTGAGTGAGTGGTGGGTGGCTGGGCGAGTGGGTGAGTGGTGTGTGGGTGGGCGAGTGGGTGAGTGAGTGGGTGGGTGAGTGGTGTGTGTGGGTGGGTGAGTGGTGTGTGGGTGGGTGGGTGGGCGAGTGGGTGGGTGAGTGAGTGGTGTGTGGGTGGGTGAGTGGGTGAGTGAGTGGTGTGTGGGTGGGTGGGCGAGTGGGTGGGTGAGTGAGTGGTGTGTGGGTGAGTGGGTGGGTGAGTGGTGTGTGGGTGGGTGTGTGGGCGAGTGGGTGGGTGAGTGAGTGGTGTGTGGGTGGGTGGGTGGGTGAGTGAGTGGTGGGTGGGTGGGTGAGTGAGTGGGGGGTGGGTGAGTGGTGTGTGTGGGTGGGTGAGTGGGTGGGTGAGTGAGTTGATGGCTTCACCGGTGTCTTCGAGGAGGAGGAGGAACGTCGACGCCGGGGGGTGCAGCGACGTTTTGGGTCTCGAATGAGGAGGTGCTGATTCATCCAAGTACTTGAGCAGCCTCGCATCCAAGACCCGACGAGATGGAGGCGCAATTACTAGAGTTGTGTCAACAATAAACACCTTGTTGGGTGCTTAATGCTGCGTTGGCGCTATGAACCCGACCAACCGAGTTCGATTCCCACTCACGGCTAAGGTCAGTGGCAAAACCCAGTCTTGGGTCCTCGCCCACCCACCCACCCCCTGCCCTCAAAACCCCTCCACCGACCCGCACTGACCAGCGTGGTGAAGTATGGTCAAACAACCCTCACGACACGACACGGTGTTCATTCAGCAGTGGATTGACAAAGCCGTGCATGTTATAATTATGCTCAAAAACGCATCGATTAGAATCGATTCTAATACTGTAGCCGATGCAATGAGTTTCTTTCACAATCACCGTGTACTGTTCTCGTCTGCATCCTTATCGAAGTTAACTTGTAAAGGTTGTTTAATTATATTTTGTGTCGTAGCATCGCACCCATGCGCCCAAACAAGAACGTTTCAATGAGTGCACAAATGCCTGCCAGGAACACATCCATCGTGTTGTTTTTTTAATTGATTGTTTGTCGTAACGTTGTGATCCCGTGCCCCTACTGGACATCTGTGAGCAAAAAGAGCTTTATAGTTCATCGGATTCCTCCATTTTAGATAAATATTATGATTCTCTTTATAAAGCAGGTCAAGCCTCCCGTAAACCACGTGACCTGCGTGGCACGCCCTCCCCCCCACCCGCCCTCCCCCCACTCTGAATCCCACCCCTCTCCCCGCCCCCTGTGAAAACACACTCTGATTCGTGCACCAGCTCGCTCCTTCCCTTCTCTCTCCACCGTCTCTTCCCTCGCCTCTCTGTTTTTTTTTTTACGATCAGTAGAAACAAGAAGATGCTCGGTGTAGTCGGCACTTTGCTTCGTTCATCATTTCGTAATTTTTTAAAAAATAATAACTTTGCTTTATGTAAACCCCCACCGCTCGCTCACTCTTTCGCTCACTCTTTCGCTCACTCTCTCGCTCACTCCCTCGCTCACTCCCTCGGTCACTCTCTCGCTCACTCTCTCGCTCACTCTCCCGCTCTCTCTCTCTCGCTCACTCCCTCGGTCACTCTCTCGCTCACTCTCTCGCTCACTCCCTCGGTCACTCTCTCGCTCACTCCCTCGCTCACTCCCTCGGTCACTCTCTCGCTCACTCTCTCGCTCACTCTCTCGGTCACTCTCTCGCTCACTCTCCCGCTCTCTCTCTCTCGCTCACTCCCTCGGTCACTCTCTCGCTCACTCTCTCGCTCACTCCCTCGGTCACTCTCTCGCTCACTCTCTCGGTCACTCTCTCGGTCACTCTCTCGCTCACTCTCCCGCTCTCTCTCTCGCTCACTCTCTCGCTCTCTCTCGTTCTGCACGCAGCCTTCCTCGCAGTCCGACGGCCTCCGACGGGTAGCTCATATCAGCATGCAGAGCTCCCCGTCATCTGCCACCGAGCACACTCTCATCATCACCGCCCGCTCTCATCCCCCCGATATCTTGGCCTCCGTACAGCCTCGAGCGGGCAACTTCATTCACTGATGTTGTTTATGTCGTTTATTGTTAAATTAGAATCACAGTTCCTACGATCACTGCTACATTGTTTTTTTATAGCCTTATTTTGGTGATTTTGGAAACGTTTTGGTTTAGCCATGTTTGTTTGCTGTAGCACAGAGTTAGCCTGATAACTTTAATCTAAATTGTCTTATGGTTGTTATTGTTTGACTTGCATCCCACTGGGATTTTTTTTGCACAGCGTTGAAATGCGGTGCTTTTTTCTGCAATACTTTGCTGTTTTTTACCAGGTAAGGTCCAATGAGTTTATATAGTTATTTTTTTTAGAAGCTGCCTGGCCACAAATGATAGCGCAACGAAGTGGTTAATCGTCACGTGGGAATGTATAGCAGCCAGATACCCTAAACGTGCGATGTTGATTCTAAATGTGGAGGGGAAAAACCGGAGGACCCGGAGAAAAATCCGTAGAGCGGGCGTCAGGATCGGGATCGAACCCACGACCTCCATGCCAGGCGAGGTCGTTCACATCTCACACACCCCTGCCACCTACATCATTCTATGTCTGTCACCGTTTTTGTTCAACTACGTCAAGCGCCTTAAGTTGAAGTCGCTCTATATCAATATAACATTTGATTTGTATCACTGAGAGCTTTTGCCGAATCTCGATGCTTTTTGTCCAAGAGGCTGCCGGGACACTGCGATGTGCATGACATGAAATTCTAGATTTGAAGCTTTCGTGACTGCAAGGATTCATATTCTTAGGTTTATTTCGGTAAAGTCACGTAGGTAAAAAATTTTTTTTTAATTTTTTACCTACGTGATTTTACCGAAAAAAACCTAAGAACATGAAGTGAGAGTTTGAATTCACGCGAAGAGGTCAATTTCAGAAGGCAAAACAAAGCTCGCAAACGCAACGAGGGTTGCCAATCGCTCAAGACATCCGCACGGATGGATACAACAATCCGTTGCGTGTGCTTTGCCGTGTAATTGGCCAGCTCGCAGGCGAAACCGACAAACGCCTCCTGAATTAACGCGCGGGTCTTCGCACCACCACGACTCCAGCTGCGTGAGCATAATTGTGCGTCGTCACCCCTCCTCCACCCGACAGCCGACTAAACAAAGCTGCCGGCGTGACAACGAGACCCTGACGACAACTCGAAAACAATCAGTTGACCTATCGGCCGGCGCATGCTTATTCAGGAATATATGTGTACTTGTGAAAGTTGTACTTGCACACTTTATTTATAGCGATGTGTTTTAGACGATTTATTTTAGCGTATTTATTTTAACTGATCAGACAATAATTAGGCGTGTTTATTCGATTAAAATACACGTATTTTATTAAAATATTATTTAAAAATTTACGTGTATTTAAATATTTCAAATATTTATTTAAATGCGCGTATTTATTTTAGCGACTTGCTGACCTGTGCTCGATCTTGCCCCCATGTCGTTGCTCGTTTTGGTTGTTGTGAAGAAGAGCTTCATAGCTCATCAGATTTCACCACGATAAATAATCAAATTCCGATTTGCCAGACGGGGACCCCCCCCCCCCATTCATAAGCACGACATTGTGGCTTGACGCTCCACTCGCTGCCACAAACCTGGCATGGGTTGACCCTTTCCTTGCAGCTCTTCAGCAAGATGTGGGTGCCTCGCTTGGCAAGATGCCGCTCGGGGTTTTCCCCGTATTGCGTTGTTTTTATTGTATTTGTTTGCTTATTTTATTACGGCACCGACAAACGCGTTCGCGTGTTGGTGAAGCGTAAAATCTCAAGGCAATTACCGGGGATATGTCGCAAGATGGATTTGTCAAGGCCCCCCCCCCATCCTCCTTGTTTGGCGAGGCCCAGGGGTCGACGGCCTTGCGGCTCCTTAAAGAAACCACCGCTTTGTGACGTTCGTTTATTCAGGACCACCGTTTCGTTAATCTCCACGTTGCATTGCGGACTCTTGAGATCATTGGAAACTCATTTGCCAGTAAAAAATATGATAATTGTTTTTTTACCCTTCTATCTGGCAACAAAACTGACACCTTTTTTTTTTAATAAGGAGTCATGTTTGCATAGACCACAATACCTGCAGCCATAATGCAAGCAAAAAACACAACTCTGATAATGTATGCACTGTCCTTGAAGTTGATTGGTCCACACCCGAGACAGCTTTCCTTAGAGCCTAGTCTCACATGGTGTTGGACCAGATGACGCCAAAAGGCGCACCTTTTGGCGCAGGTATTGTGGTCTATGCAAACATGACTCCTTGTAAAAAAAGGTGTCAGTTTTGTTGCCAGATAGAAGGGTAAAAAAACAATTATCCGACTCTTGAGATATTGAGATTTTTTTTTTGACCGAACCGAATTCCAAAAAAATGTCCCTTCTTGCGTATTTTGGTTACGTGACGGAGTGCTCCTGCCGATAATTGCATCCGACTCTTGGTAAGTAATTTGCTTAAAATATTTTTAGACAAGACGAGCACTGTGCACTTCCTTCAGGAAATTTTGAACGTTTTTATTTTGTGTTTTGCATAATGTACACAAACAGCTGCGCGCTGTATAACGCGTTGTTGCGTTGCCTGTCCTTGTTGGAAACGCTCGTTTATAACAACCCTCTGACCGGCGAACTTCTCCCTCCTTGACGCAGATCATCAACAGCTTCACGATTCCGCACTCAAGCCAGTCGAGGCCACATAACCGCGCGGTGAGTGGCCGAAAGGTGGCATCGCGCCTGGCGTCTCACACATTCGTACTTTGTGGATTTCCCGGGAGAGGAGCGTCACGTTCAGTTGGATGAATCCTCGTCCCGATGCACTGCCCCCCGGCGCCTTGCTGATTCGTCTCCGAAGAAGGGGCCGGCTGGTGTGGCCGAAGCGTCGCTGATGATCTGCAAGAGCGGGAGATCCACGAACAATGTTCGGTCGCCGCGTTGAACGGCATTGGCGGTGATTTGCCACTGAACGGGGCGGGGGTCCGCGTTGAAGGCTGCTGTCAACTTCCTCTCCCGACTGCTGCTGCTGCTGATGATGATAACGATGGCGCAGTGCCGGATCAAGCTGGTGCGGGGCCTGTAGCATGATGTTATAAAGGGGCCCTGAATATTTAAAAAAAACACGTAAATATTAAAACACGCATTTTTAACTTGCATAGTAAAGTAATTGTATGTTTTCATTTGCAAAACAGCCAGATAATACGACAAATCGCTAACCTTAAACACCCAATCGTTCATAAAAGTTGAAGGCGGTATAGTACTATAGTAATAGAGCAAGTGCAGAACCACTAAACCGGAATTCATAGCATGAAAGCATTTAGCGCGGTCCTTGAAAGTGCGTGGCCCGTAGCTACTTATGCAGCTACTTGTGCTGCTGGGATCATCCGGCACTGTGATGACCCTGAAAAGTTTACAAATAAAACCCGGTCCGTCGGTCCGTCGTCCCATCGTTCCCCCGAAAGTAACTTTCACATTTTGTGTCAATTTTGATACTGCTACTGATACTCTTGCTGTTAGGGAGTGACTCATGCAGCTAGCTATGCCCGCAAAGTTTGGTCGCACACGTTGTGTATGTCGTTTATTGTTAAATTAGAATCACAGTTCCTACGATCACTGCTACATTGTTTTTGTAGCTTTATTTTGGTGATTTTGGAAACGTTGTGGTTTAGCTATGTTTGTTTGTTGTAGTACAGAGTTAGCCGGATAACTTTAATCTAAATTGTCTCATGGTTGTTATTGTTTGACTTGCATCCTACTGGGCTTTTTTTGCACATAGCGTTATAAATACAGTGTTTTTTTCTCTAGAAGACTTTGCTGTTTTTTTCCCAGGATTTTTCTGTTGCATGTAGTCACTTGAAGATGTTTCTTGTTCATGTTTTTGTTTTGTTGCGGTTGCACCCGAGTCAAGAGCCGCATGGCTCACGGGTTTATACCTAATACATGAAACTGAAACTGAATGATTCTAGATTTGAAGCTTTCGTGACTGCAAGGATTCATATTGTTAGGTTTTTTCGGTAAAGTCACGTAGGTAAAAAATGAAAATGAATTAAAGTAAAATAAAAAAATTTTTAAAAATAAAATTACAAATTAAAATATTTTTATTTAACTTTGATTAATTAAAAAAATTTACCTACGTGACTTTACCGAAAAAACCTAAGAATATAAAATCGGAATGATTCGCCCACCACGCCGCTGTGTTCCTGAGACATGTAAAGTCCACATCGCGGAGCGGTGCCCTCGAGTGGACGAAACCTGCCATCGCAGCTCATTTAATTGACGAACATGTGTTCGCACGATTCATTATGATGAATGCATCATGCCATAATACTGGTAGGAACCTCCTGGTTACACCAGCCCACAGGGGATTGTTGTGTCCGTCCGTCCGTTGTGCATCCAAAAATGGGAGGGGTGGTGCTGGGTGGAGAGGCGAGGGTGAGGAGGGGCTGGGTGGGGAGGGTGGGGAGGGGTTGGGTGGGGCTGGGTGGAGGGTGGGAGGAGTGGGGCTGGGTGGGGAGGGGCTGGTCACCCCGTGGTGCCCTTCTAAAACTCAACGTTTAACCTACTCACGCCGGCTTGTGCCCGCCCTCACAGTCGGCCATATTTGCGGAATACACCACGCCGCCGTTGACCCTGGCCATTGACCGAGCAACCCAACGTTCCTACCAGCTCCCTCCGCAGGAATGTGTTTAATTGTACAATGCTAATACTGTAAGTGATGCCAATGACACCGTTTTAAAAGCGATATGCTACCGATATGCGAATAATTAACCGCAGGGGGAATGACCGCAACGCTAAACGCAAAAAAAACAGTTCTAAAGAAATTAGTTTTCAACCTAGATAATTTAAAAGTGAGTGCATAGCTCCCATGTGGCTTCCTTCTATCGGAAAGGAAGGTGCGTTCCAGACGGCCGCAGAAGCGCGATTGAGCGCAGCGGCGTGACCGCCGTCGTTGTTCGAGGGTCGCGATCAAAAGCCGACCGGAGTGTCACGTGACGATGGCTCTTCTCACCGCCCGTCGACGAGATTAGCGAGATCATTGTGGTAGGAACCTCTCGGCTACACCAGCCCACAGCAATATTGTGCCGCATCACAAAAGGCATTTTCACGATGAATTCATATCAATAATATTATCGTTATCGACGATGTGTGGGGGTGTCCGCACCAAGGTTCTCCTCTTGCCTGTCCAAGGTATGTGGACAAACATTGGCACCACGAGGGGGGGGCCCTCCAGTGGCCCGCTGGGCCTTGCGATGCCGTGGAGTATTCTGACCTCGGGGGGGTGGGTGGGGGGGGGGTCAGAATGCAGCGTCACGCGCCCGACTTTGGTGACACCGAGTGGGGGGGGGGGGCCCATCGAAAAGTCGTTCACCGGGTCTGGCACGGCGCGTGTGGCACGCACTCCACGCGTTTCCTGCCCCACCCCCACCACCCCCCATCACCCCCCCCCCCATCACCCCCCCATCACCCCCACCCCCCCGGCTCAGGGTAGAGGTGCCCGCGGGGCTGGGTTGGCCCCCCCCCCCAGAGCCGCTAATCCCCACGAGACAGCGACGGCCTTTCATCGCAGAGGCAGCGGGTCCCGATAATTACTCATCCCACACCGCCGACACACGATACATACACACACACACAATACCCACCGTACACATGCATATGACAGACGACTACATCATCATCATCATCACACACACCGCTGTAACTAACCATCGACCGCATCAGATCATCGCCGACAGGCTGATGCTCGCATCCCCTTCATAAATGGAAAATGAAAGGCACAAGCCACAGTGGTGCGATTGTGGACATGCAAGCCACACTATGGACCTACTTGGCAAACCCACAGGTACAGATAAAGACTCTTCGAGATACACAGAGACTCATAGAGATGCATAGAGACCCACAGAGATACATGAAAGGCACAAGCCACAGTGGTGCGATTGTGGACATGCAAGTCACACACCATGGACCTACTTGGCAAACCCACAGAGACTCCCTAGAAATGCATCGAGACCCATGCCACTCACAGTAAACCCACGAATTATCTCTCGCTCTGCTGAAGCCCTCCCGACGTGGCCAGCAAGAGACCTCGACATTCAGCTCGTTGTTGCTGTTGTTGTGCGTGTTGTTACGTGTGTGTGTGTTGTTGTTGCGTGTTGTTGTGTGTGTGTGTTGTTGTGTGTGCGTGTGTGTGTTGTTGTGTGTGTTGTTGTTGTAGTGTGTGTGTGTTGTTGTTGTGCGTTTGTGTTGTTGTTGTGTGTGTTGTAGTGTGTGTGTGTGTTATGTGTGTTGTTGTGTGTTGTTGTTGTTGTGTGTGTTGTAGTGTGTGTGTTGTTGTGTGTGTGTTGTTGTGTGTGCGTGTGTGTGTTGTTGTGTGTGTTGTTGTTGTAGTGTGTGTGTGTTGTTGTTGTTGTGTGTGTTGTAGTGTGTGTGTGTTGTTGTGTGTGTGTGTTGTTGTGTGTGTGTGTTGTTGTTGCGTGTTGTTGTGTTGTTGTTGTTGTTGTGTGTTGTTGTTGCTGCTGGCTGTCGCATCTGCACGCGGGGTCTGCTACCGCACCGTCGTCTGCGGTGTCCCTGCCGCCGCAGCAGCCGCGGCGCTAATGAGTTCTGGCACTCATCGCTTCATTAGCATCTTAGCCAATTACAGCCGGGGCTGTCTCGCTCGACCTCCTGTCAACAGAGCCGTCACCCCCCCCCACACGTGTCAATCCATCGTGGCGCTGATGTCATCTCCATTCTGTTCTGGTGGGAGCTGCCGGAGTGACGCGGTGCTACATCACGTGGGGGGCTCGCAGGCGAGAAAGAATTGGGGGGGGGGGGCTTAAAAGACTTGCATCCCACTGGGATTTTTGCACACAGTGTTGGTGTACGGTGCTTTTTCTGCAATATTTTGCTGTCTTTTCTTGGATGTTCTGTTTGCACTTAGTCACTTTAAGATGTTTTCTTGTTCATGTTTTTGTTTTTTTATTTTGTTGCGGTTGCACCCGATTCAAGAGCCGAATGGCTCACAGGGCTGTACCTAATACATGAAACTTGAAACTTGAAATCGGTTCGAGCCCCATTCTCAGGCGTCTTTCTGCCAGCGGAGTTTGAATGGTTTCTCTCTCCTCCCTCCCTCTCTCCTCTCTTTCTCTGCCTTGCTTCGGCAGCACATACACTAAAATTGGAACGATACAGAGAAGATTAGCATGGCCCCTGCGAAAGGATGACACACAAATGTTCTCCCTCTCTCCTTTTTTTTTACGATCAGTGGAAATAAGAAGATGCTCGGTGTATTCGGCACTTTGCTTCGTTCATGATTTCGTAATTTTTTAAAAAAATAATTACTTTGCTTTATGTAAACCCCCACCTCTCGCTCACTCTCTCGGTCACTCTCTCGCTCACTCTCTCACTCTCTCATCTCTCTCTCTCTGTCACTCGCTGCTCTGCGTGGTCGCTCCTGCCCGAGCTAAAAGCCGGGCCGATATCATTCGCGCCGCGGTTGCGTGATGCTTGCGATCTTCTTCGCCTGGCATGCAGGCAGGTGATCTAGGGGATTCGATCACAACCCTGACGCCTGCTGCTGGATATTTGGAGTTTGCGTGTCTCTCTCTCTTCTCTCTGTGTCAGAGGTCACAACCGGGTACCCGTTACCCGTACCCGTTTGCGACCCTGGTGCGGCCGGGTACGGGTACGGGTAGGCCGTGAGTCACTTGTGAGTAACTGTTTGTCACTCATTTCCCAACGTCTTGTCTCTTTTCACAATTCAAGTTCCTAGAATCAACCCACCCGCGCCTGCAACATGGCTTCATCCCAGAGGTCGCAATCAGGTACCCGATACCCGTACCCTACCCGTACCCGGCCGGATACGGGTAGGGTACGGGTACGGCCGGGTACGGGTACCCGTTTGCGACCCTGGTGCGGCCGGGTACGGGTACGGGTAGGCCGTGAGTCACTTGTGAGTAACTGTTTGTCACTCATTTCCCAACGTCTTGTCTCTTTTCACAATTCAAGTTCCTAGAATCAACCCACCCGCGCCTGCAACATGGCTTCATCCCAGAGGTCGCAATCAGGTACCCGATACCCGTACCCTACCCGTACCCGGCCGGATACGGGTAGGGTACGGGTACGGCCGGGTACGGGTACCCGTTTGCGACCCTGGTGCGGCCGGGTACGGGTACGGGTAAGGAATCAAAACCCGTTTGCGACCTCTGCTGTGTCTCCCCGTGGTCGCGTGGATTTTTCTCCGGGTCCTCCGGGTTTCCCCTCAGAAACACGCGTTCAGAGTATCATGGGTGCCCCTCTAAATTGGCTCACGATAGGCCACTTCGTTGAGCTATCATTTGTGAACAGATCGATATACAGCTCAGTGGGCCTTACCTGGTCAAATTAAAAACAATGATTACCAATCTATATAATTACAATACCCCCCCCCCCACCTTGCCTCGAATCACTGCACCAGATTGAATTGAATTAAATGATGACGTCACCCTGAGGCTGCTCTATTTAAGAACGGAAGCAACAGGAGAGCTTCACCATTCTTGCCCGATGAAGCTGATTGTAATTATCAGCGAAACGTCGAATTACTCAAATTTAAAAATGCTGTTCATTCTCTCTTCAGCACACCGGTGGGCTAAAGAAGTGAATTATTTTGTCGTTTGAAAACGTGACACATTTTTTACTGTTTGGCCGTGTCGGGTGGTGGAGGGTTACGACACATTTATAAATAACGCGATCTCACCCAAAAACCTATATTATGAATAATATTGGTCGCGAAAGCCTGCTACGTGTTAAATAAAAACAATAGTTTATAGTTTGTTGTGGGCCAAACATCTCAATGCAGGACCCTCCTGAAAGCGAGTCTTTGGAGTCAGTGAGGGTTTAACTGGGTAAACGAGTCATCGTCATTATTATTATGTGCGGTTGTGGAAGCTCCTTCATCAAGCAGTGGATTGACAACGGACTGTGGATTACTCAGAAATCTATTCAGAGAACGTCACGTGATACCCTATGACGTCACAGCACGCGTGACATCGCGGCTGGTACAGCGAGCTTGTCCTGCGATCTCGACTGTTGTTATCGGGTTTTGTTCATATCTCGATGCTGTTTACTAAAAAAAAGACAACGATCGCTCGTATTGCCTTACCAGACTGTTGGGGGCAAGTGCCGTCGGAAAGACGCTGACGTTGTCTTTCCGACAGACCTGTTTCTTCACCTGAGGACGGCTGCTTGCGTTGTGGCCGAAACGTCATTATTTCCCTTCTACGTGCCTTTACCGAAAGAACCAAGAAGATGAATCCCTGCAGTCACGAAAGCTTTAAATCGAAATTTCACGAAATAGACTTCTTTAAGACGAAGGTACTGTGTAAGCCCACTGGCTATCAACAAAGATTCGTTCATGAAGCCATCCATATATAGAGACAGGATTTCAACCGAGAGGATGGGTACAAACTCAGCAATCATTGGAAAGACGTCAACAACCAGTTTAAGTCATCACTGGCTGTGATGTTCCCATCCTGCCACCTTCCGATGTTAGTTTTTTAATTTTTTCCCCCCCCCCGTGGCTTCAGCTCTGATTTCACATTTAACGGGTTGAATTTATCGCGCCTGTGATCTCACATGAACGTGTTAATCTCTCTCACATAAACATCACTAGCCCCGGCCACTTCGTTAATGACCCTTGCACTACACCCATTTTAAACCTTTAAAACCGTCTGCAGTCATACTCTTAGGTTCGTTCGGTGAAATCACGTGGGTACAAAATAAAAAATAAAATAAATCACGACGTTTCGGAGGCAACACAAGCTTCCGTCTTCAGGTGGAACCTTCACAGCAAAATTACTGTATCAAGATGTCGTGATTTAATTGATTTAATTGATTAAAAATTTGTACCCACGTGACTTCACCGAGAAAACCAAAGTGTATGAATCGTTGCAGTCACGAAAACTTCAATTCTAAAAGTCTGCAGTCAGCAACTTTCCCCTCTTTTTTTTCTCTCCTGATGACGATCGCTTGTGCTGTGATCGAAACGTCATAGTTTTTTTGTTTATTTAAAGTTTCTTTGTATTATTTTGAACCTATCTACGTGACTTTACCGAAAGACCCAAATAATATGAATTCCCAGGACTACATTTAGAGGGCCGCGCATATTTAACGGTCTAGAACTCGATGGAATTAAAAGTTACTCAACTCGCGCACAGAATTGAAATTATATTCAAATAAATGAAGTTCTCTCTCGCTCTCTCCTACTTCTCGAAGCAAAGATAAAAAAAACTAATCCAGCGGTTCAACAGATTTGAAGAGATTAATTAAAATTGACCCAACAAAAATAACAATAATACTATGAAGCGGTATTGCCCCGTTCGCGGTCTAAAGACGTGGACGATTTGATCGCTCAAAGCGCACCGCGTGCATTCTCGTATATCTTCATACACAAACACTCGCACGCGATTTCCATGTTCACTTTCGCGAATGAGCGGCAATGTCGTTTTTTTTTTTGGAAAAGTGGTTTTTGGGTTGTTCATATTTTCTTTCATCCTTTTCCTCCCCGCCCTTTCCTGAAAGGCGCTAATTTTCTTGATGTCGGGCCGCAGGATTGGAGCTGTTGTTGTTGTTGTTGTGTTGATGGGGCCGGTTGCCGTGGCGACGCAGCGGGCTCGTGACAGCGGTGGATTTGGGCGCGAGACCGCGTGGGGCGTGAAGGGGCTTCAGTGGGACAGACAAAACCACCAGCATCACCGTCACCGACAAACATCGTCATCATCATCACCATCATCAACATCCATAACAAAACCACCAACATCACCGTCACCGCTAAACATCGTCATCATCATCATCAACATCCATAACAAAACCACCAACATCACCGTCACCGCTAAACATCGTCATCATCATCATCATCAACATCCATAACAAAACCACCAACATCACCGTCACCGACAAACATCGTCATCATCATCACCATCATCAACATCCATAACAAAACCACCAACATCACCGTCACCGCCAAACATCATCATCATCACCATCAACATCCATACCAACATCACCATCAACATCACCGTCACCACCAAACATCATCATCATCACCATCATAAACATCCATACCAACATCAACAACATCACCATCACCGCCAAACATCACCATCAACATCCATACCAACATCCACAACTTCACCACCAACATCACCGTCAACATCACCGTCACCGCCAAACATCATCATCAACATCAACATCCATAACAAAACCACCAACATCACCGTCACCGCCAAACATCATCATCAACATCAACATCCATAACAAAACCACCAACATCACCGTCAACATCACCGTCACCGCCAAACATCATCATCAACATCAACATCCATAACAAAACCACCAACATCACCGTCACCGCCAAACATCATCATCAACATCAACATCCATAACAAAACCACCAACATCACCGTCAACATCACCGTCACCGCCAAACATCATCATCATCAACATCAATACCAACATCAACAACATCACCGTCAACATCACCGTCACCGCCAAACATCGTCATCATCACCATCAACATCCATACCAACATCAACGACATCACCATCACCGCCAAACATCATCATCAACATCCATACTAACATCAACAACATCACCATCAGCGCCAAACATCATCAACATCCATACCAACATCAACAACATCAATGCCAACATCACCATCACCGCCAAACATCATCATCAACATCAATACCAACATCAAGAACATCACCATCACCGCCAACATCATCACCACCACCAACATCACCATCAATACCAACATCAACAATATCACCATCAATACCAACAACAACATCAACCACATCATCACCATGGTTAACAACATCAACATAAAAAAAATCATGACCATCTTCAACAACATCACCACCAACAATATCACCAATATCATCAATAACATCATTAACATCACTAAAACATCACCATTAACATCGCCATCAACATCAATATCACCATCAACAACATCATCATCATCACTATCACTAACAACATCAATATCCCCAGCAACATCACCATCATCATTATCATCTTAAACAACATCACCATCAATACCATCACCACCTACATCATTATTACCACCACCAACAACATCACCGTCAAATACTTTCACCAGCTACAACATCATCAACACCATCACCATGACCAACCACCACTACACCATTAATACCACCAGGGATGAAACAAAATCGTGGATTAAACTGGATTACTGTGATTCTCGCGATGCATTCATCGGAATCGTGTGTGTCAGACTAAATCATTGACGATGCACGCAGGGTCATTCATGTACATTGTACCCATGCGCATCTTGTGCCGTTCTCAAAACCGCCTCTTAAAGCCTCGAGCACAGAACACTTCAGAACGGCTCTATGAGCCACAGGCAAAAAACACTGAACCATAATACTGTAATCCTAAGGGTGCTTTCGTTTGACTCTATGAGCCTCAAGCATTAACATTGAATCATAAGAATGCTGGGGGGTGCCTTAATCTGACTCTAAGAGCCTCAGGCATCAACAATGAACCGTAGCTATGGTAAATAAAATGCCTCAGTCTGGCTCTACGAGCCTCAGGCATTCATGCTGAACCCGAGCAGTCTGGCTCTCAACCACACACATTAACATTAATCCAGAGGAATCCGAAAGGTGCCTTAGTCCTGGCTCTACGACCCCCAGGCATTATCACTGAACGCTGAAGCATCCTAAAATAGCTACGTTTGACGGGATATTAATTAATTAATTACTTACTCACTCCTCGAAAAGGAAATTGGCCAAACAATCTCAATACAGACCCTTGCATGAGAATGAGCATTGGTACTCAATGAGGTTTTCCTGGACACACTCACACACACAGAGAGAGAGGGAATTTTTACCACTGCTGTTATGTCTGCCTCTTTGTGCACAACTGTGTGACTTGGTGTGTGTGTGTTATATAATACATGTGACTGCTGAGAGGTGCATGCAGATGGAGC